>NC_056741.1:492436358-492463858 GCF_019279795.1 Protopterus annectens | reverse complement strand
CATACAAAACCTGTAGTCTGAATACCAGGATGGCTGTCATGATGTTATATTTCATTTGTAAGAAGCTGCTGGGCTACTTAGACAGGACTGACCTACCATTAAAGTAGTGACACTGGGGACATGAATCCACACACACTCTGCACATGCTGTATCAGTGGGACATAGTTTGCAGAGAGTTGGCAGATGGGGAATTCTACACAAGCTGCAAGGCAAGGGACTCTTACAGACCACTGATGGCCTTGATGTTATGTATGTAAATACTTAATTGTGCAACTTCCCCTCAAAGATGGGCGAGTGGCGGTTTTCATATTTCTTTATCCAACTTATGATGTTATTCATCCATGTACGTATGTATGTATATACTTACTTATTTACATACTTATTCACGTTTGCAACATTGAGCTGTTAGTGGCCCCGTGCACAGCCTGGACACCAGACAATTGCATAAACTTTCTTCTGACTGCTGGCACAACAGTACTGTAGGATTACCATTGCAGTTAATGAATAAAAAGTCATTAGATTCCTTCTAATTTCATGATGAAGTAACATACAAGCCACACAGCTCACTATACTTTTTTTTCTAGTAGTCTGTGACCTAAAAAAGTAATGATACAATCTTGATAGCTAGTAAAGTAGATAATGCCACATTTTTGCCCGCTCACTTATGTTTTGACCTGTGCTGTCAGGCTTGCTAGTTCTGATTGGTTTGCTCTTTTTTGCTGCATTCAGAGAGAGAGAAATATTTTGTAATAATGCAAATATTAAATTTTCCCGTCCCACATGCTGATACGGGAATATGACAGCACCGACATTGGAGACATATGCTAATGAGCTTAAAAATACAAAAATGAACAGTCTGAAATGATAAAAATCTTTGAATGTATGTGCAGTTGCTGTGGAGTGACAGTCTGAGACAATGCTAATGTTGGAGTTTGCTTTCTGTTCTTGCTTAGCCAGTAGTGTTGCTAAGGTGAAACTGATTAATTCATTACTGTCTCTTTTTCCTTGATTCACTGCTTGCTGGAATGATTGATATTTATTGCTTTCAAGCTGTCTAAGATACAAGTTGATTTCCTATTCAGTGATGTTCCTCTGGAGATTTGTGTTGAGAAAGAAAGACAGGGTGAGAGACACAGAGAGAGAGAGAAAGAGAGTGAGAGAGGGAGAGAAATGGAAGAAGGGAAAATGAACAGAATAGGATTTGTGTGTGTGTGTGTGTGTGTGTGTGTGTGTGTGTGTGTGCATGCATACATCTTTGCATGTCTGTGTGAATGTGTATGTGTGCATCTGTGCATATGTATATATGTGTGCGTGTGTGTGTGTGTCTGTGTGTGAATATATGTATATATATATATATATATATATATATATATATATATATATATATATAAATTTATTGTGTGTGTGTGTGTGTACATATATATATATATATATATATATATATATATATATATATATATATATATATATATCTATATATATAGTGGATATAAAAAGTTTACACACCTCTGTTAAAATGCCAGGTTTTGTGATATAAAAAATGAGACATCAATAAATCATTTCAAAACTTTTCCCACCTTTAATATGATCTGTAACCTGTACAGTTAAATTGAAAAACAAAAAAAAATCTGTTAGGGGAAAAATATTAAAAAAAATAAAAAAATATACAATACGCCGGTTGCATAAGTGTGCACACCCTTAAACTAATACTTTGTTGAAGCACCTTTTGATTTAATTACAGCATTCAGTCTTCTTGGGTACACAACTGCCATCAATTAAAGAGACTCTGAGTAGCCCCAAATAAAGTTCAGCTGTCCTAGTAGGATTTTCTTGACATTTACTCAGTTGCCTGCTACAACAAAAGCCATGGTTCACAGAGAGCTTACAAAGCATCAAAAGGATCTCATTGTTGAAAGGTATCAGTCAGGAGAAGGGTAGAAAAACATTTCCACAACATTGGATATACCATGGAACACAGTGAAGACAATCATCAAAAAGTGGAGAAAATATGGGACAACAGTGATGTTGCAAAGAACTGGACATCCCTCAAAAATTGATGAAAAGACAAGATGAAAACTGGTCAGGGAGGCTGCCAAGTGACAGAAAGCAACACTGAAGGAGTTGCAGGAATTTCTGGCAAGTACTGGTTGAGTACTACATGTGCCAACAATCTCCCATACTCTCCATATCTCTGGACTATGGGGTAAGGTTGCAAGAAAGAAGCCTTTTCTTATGCAGAAAAACATCCAGGCTTGACTAAAATTTTCAAAACAATACATTGTCTCCCAAAAGCATGTGGGAAGATGTGTTATGGTCTGACAAGACCAAGGTTGAACTTTTGGCCAAAATTCCAAAAGGTACGTTTGGTGCAAAAACAACACTTCGCATCACCAGAAGAACACCATTCCCAAGGTGAAGCATGGTGGTGGCAGTACTATGTAAATATTTCGAAGCAAAAGCCTAAATCTTCTAGATTTTGTTGCATATTTGGGAGACATACATATATCCTTCTATTGTTTCTTTGTGAAGTGCTTATCCAATCTCTCTTCCTAATCCTTTCTAACCTCCTCTGATTGATTCTTATAGTTTTCATGCAATATATTATAGGGTCTACTAGCTATTCCTTCTTTAATGGCAGCTTCTGTTCTAGATTCTTCTAAAAACTCCACCATTGCTGGTCATTTGTTTAGGACCCCCCTATTTCTTTCTCTTTGCCTATACTATGATATCAGGCCTTGATAGGGAAGACAATCTCTAACTTGCAGTCCAAATAAATTCTAGGCATCTTCCCATTCTATCATCTTTCCCTCTCTGGTTATTTGCTCACAATATCTTAGTTCCTTTGCCAGTTTTCTCCAATAAATTCCACCCCACTCTTGCCTATTGTGTATCTCCTTAATTGCAGTCATCCATATCGGCAGAATCTCCTTTCTACATTCCTGTATTGGCTTTGATATTAGAATACTTTCTGCTACTTTATAGAGGTAATGTTCTGTATGATTATTGTTATTCTCCATAAAGACCTGCATCCAAAATCCCAGTTTCTCCTTGTTTCTTGAGCCACCCATCAATTTAAGGACAGAGAGACAGAGAGAGAGAATCAGCATTTTGCATTTGTTTTCAGAACTGACAACATTACCAGCACTGCCTTGATCTATATGCAAGTTTATTTTAGAACTGTGTTTGCTCTTAGATATAGATAGGAAATAGGAAGTTTAGTCTAGCTGTTTTTCTGTATTGATGTCAGAACTTTTCTACTGTATTATTTTAAGCATTTCTCTGTGATCTCTGAACTCTTGACTATCACTGTGTAGTAAGAAGTATTGTCGTGTGTTGTTATTATTTATTATTAAATATTTTTAAACCTTTCAACTGTGGCTGTTTTATGTAGAGATAATTTAAGCTCTAGAGTACATTGCGTGTATATAGTGATATTCTCCAAGCCACTCCAAATAAGCCTTGCTGTTCATCATGCTTACCATTTGGATAATAATATTGCACAGTAATAATTGGGCCCCCTTTGATAAGGGCCTTATTAGTAGTGGATATTAGTGGTTCGTAGAAAGTGGTACTACTGTATAGTCTGGGCAGAAGGGACATAGCTGGAGAACCTGTACCAACCTTCCCCAGGAGTGTCTGTGTGTTTGTATATAACTCATATCTCAAAGTGTGTGTGTGTCAGCTACTTGGGCAGGGACATGAAGCACTGGTTGGACAGAGAGGCTACTGGAGGTTTTAGCTTGACCACTAGGCTGAGATCTGGACCCCATAGCTGTGCCTATGGGGAGTCTTATTGGGGATCTGGAGAGAAAGAGAGAAACCAGCCCTAGACTGACTGTGATCTCTGTGTGCTCTTAAGGGAAATTGTACTTTACTGTGTGTATATTTGTTATCTTTCCCAATGTGGATGCCCCTCACTGGTGTTAGTGGTGAGGATTGAGGCTCCTTGATTGCTGGAACAGTTCACAGCATCACATATTATCCCCCCCCCCCAGAGAACTCAAGCTACATAAAACAGCCACAGTTGAAATGTTTAAAAATATTTATTAATAATAATAATAATAATAATAATAATAATAATAATAATAATAATAATAAATAATAAGAGCACAAGACAATACTTCTTACTACACGATGCTATTCAAGAGTTCAGAGATCACAGAGAAATGCTTAAAATAATACAGTAGAAACGTTCTGACATCAATACAGAAAAACAGCTAGATTAAACTTTTTATTTCCTGTATATATCTAAGAGCAAACACAGTTCTAAAATAAACTTATATATAGATCAAGGCAGTGCTGGTGATGTCAGTTCTGAAAACAAATGCAAAATGCTCTGATTCTCTCTCTCTCTGTCCTTAAATTGATAACACAGTAACACTGACTCATTTCAGATTACATCATTATTCTCTGTTTCCCAGGCTAACAGAAACTCAGAGTTTAACAGCCCTTTTGATCTTGCAGCTAGACAGGAAGCCAGAGCAATAAAAGACATTATATATGTAAATTCTAGCTATTAACTCTGGTCTCAAAACAATAGGAAGAATTCCTTCATTCAGACATCTCCGCTTCAAGTTTTGAGATCAATTATACAATGCTTGACTTATCAGCTTTCCTCCAACAGAGTGCAATGTGGTTATATTTTTGAAGTTCAACATTTAACACAATTTTCTTCCAAAGAGAACAAACCTTTGGCTTATTTTAATATTTACAAATGACAGAATTATCTACAAAATTCTATCTAGCTAGGCTGGCAGCCTTCACATATCTCCACACCATTAAGCAAGAACAAGGCCAAGAAATCTCGGACAGATTCTTTGGCCATCCAGCCTCTGCTAGATTTCTCTGTAGAAGTGGGTGATAGTTCTGTAGGCTATCTGGTGTTGACTTTGGATTTCTCTGCCATGATCCCATTGAAAGCCATCAGGGATCCTTGCTTTTGCACATCCTCTGAGGATTTGCAGGTGTCTGCTCTTGATATTGAGGGAGAACCGTAGTTGATTATTTCGGGGGGGTCCTTGAGAGATTCCACAGATTCTGGTCAGGAAAGAGTTTCCAGGGACTCTTATTGAATCCCTTCAGGGTATGGAAAATCCAGTGTTTGTTAGGGATGATTTCCTTACCAAGAAAAAACAGAAGACTAAACATGCTTTTGTACATCCTAAGGACCCTCAAAGTGAATGGCAGGAGTTTATCCAGTGCCTGTTTAATGCCTTAATAGCCCTAAAACCTTCCCAAGGAGGTTTCTGTCTCTACTTCCCTTTGAACTTCATCTCCTTCCAAAAGGCCTAGGGAACCAGATTCCTCAGATGAGGATTTGGAGTCTGATGAAGGTTCCTTGTCTTACTCTTCCCAGATACCTTCTACTTTGGCTTATGGCTCTGATGAAGAGTCCTTTAGCCCAAATCTCCTTTGTAGGAGTTGTATTTTGAGGACATAGTAGCCAGAATGTTAGAAAATTTTAAGTTTGATTCATCTCAGGTGTCTGATAGCCAGAAGAGGTATTATGAGTTGCTTTGGGTAGACACTCTTAAACCTTCTACAGTACCTCCTCTGTTGGCTGCTTTGTTAGACACCTTTATAGCTGTCTCTAAGACTCCTGATTCCCATCCCCTGGTTCCAAAGAAACCTGATAGGTTATATAAGGTTCTTGAGGATTGTCATTTCCTATTTACATTTCCTCTGATGTGTAGTAGCCACGGTGGTGCAGCTGTAGCATTGTCGCTTCACAGCAAGAGATTCTCCCATTTGATTCTCAGCTGGAGCACCTTCCGTGTGGAGTCTGCATGTCTTCCCCGTGGTTGAGTGGTGTTCGAAAGACATGAGTGAATGGGCATGCCTTCATTGAAGATTGGGTGTCGGGCTGGCACCTTGGCACCATAAAAATCTACTGCCAATCATTAGTGGACTGGAGTTCCACTGTGGAGACACCTAACTGGGAAAAGCCAAAAGAAGAAGAAAAAGAAGAAGATCTTGCTTTGGTGTCAGTCTCCTCTGGTCAGCCTTCTTGGATTTTGCCCTCTTCCAAGCTTCTGTATTTGGATAATGTTAGTAGGGCAATGGACAGGACTGGAGAGAAGGTTTATACTGTTTGTACTTTATCGTTTAGGGCCATCAATTATCAGACTCATATGTCCAGGTATGCCTGAGCTTGTCAGGTTATTTCTGACCCTCTAGAGTCTGAAGGAAAGTCTTCTGCTTTATCTGTTTTGGATTCTCCCTCTCAGGTAGCTCACCAGTCTGTCAAGTACAGCTGTGATGTTACTGAGGCCTCTTCCAGAGTTGCTGCCTTTGGGTCTGTCATGAGGCATTACTCTTGGCTTCATCTGCATTCATTACCTGAAGATATTAAGGCCAAGTTGCTAGATGTTCCTTTGGATAATAAGAATCTGTTTGGGACTGCTGCTGTTGATATGTTTAAGTCTCTTAAAAATGGTAAAACTTTGCAGGATCTTAAACATATTTTTGTGTCCCCTATCTATAAGTTCCAGAGAAACTGTCTTACCAGGTTTACTTTTGTTCACAGGCAGCTTTGTCAGACCATTAAAGGCAGGAACAGTGGAAGGCAAACTCCTCCTGCAAAGTCTTCTCAGGCTCCTGTGGCTCAGAAGCCTTCTTTTCCTGATATACCTGCTTCTCTTTGACATTCTAACCCCCCAACCCTTGGCCAGGTTCCCTTGTCCTTTCAGTTCTCCATCTGTCTTTCAAACTGGCACTTCATTACCTCAGATTCTTGGGTCCTGTCCATCATTTGTCAGGGTTACTTCATTGTGTGGAAGTTTCTCTCTCCTTTTTCAGGGATTCCTCAAACACCTCTAGAGCAGCTTCCTCATTTCTCAGAGGTTCTTGGGTCCCTGCTGGACCAGGGTACTATTCAGCCTGTCCCTCTTTCTCAAGTGGGAAAGGGATTTAACTCCAAAATTCTCATGGTTCCTCAAAAGAAGGACACTTAGAGATCTATTCTGGATCTTCTCTTGCTCAACACCTTCCTCATGGTTCCTTCTTTTTGGATAATTTCTCTTCAAACCCTGTTTCCTATGTTGCTACCCCTGGCTTTTCTGGTGTCCTTGGATCTGAAAAATACTTACCTTTACATTCCTATTTACCCTGTTTTCAGGATGTTTTTATGTTTCTCTGTCCCTTCCTTTCATTTTCAGCCCTCTGTTTTGCCCTTTAGCTTCTCTACTGCCTCAAGAGTATTCTCAAAATAGCCTAGCTCCTGTGATTGCCTTTTACAGGCTCCAAGACCTTCAGATTTTCCATAATTTAGATGACCTGTTGATTCAGTCACCTTCTTCCAGATGCCTGTTACAGGCCTGGAGTTCACCATGTCTCTTGTTCAAGGTCTGGGATTCACTATCATCTTCTAAAAGTCTGACCTGGCTCCATCTCAGGATCATGTGTATCTGGGCTGCAGCATTCAGACAGTGCCAGTGTTGGCCTTTCATCCACCTTCAATGGTTTTGTCTTGACAGCTTTCTTTCAGTCTTTTCTTTATCTGCTTGTTATTCCAGCTAGAGAATGTGTTTGGGCCCTATGATTCATGGCCTCTTCTATTCCAATTCTCCAGCTTGCCAGACTCCATATGTGGAAGGTTCAGTGGTACCTCAAGTCAGTTAGGCTACAGCATTATCACCGTCTGGATTTCAGAGTGTTTCTCCTTACTTGTCTCAAGTGGAAATTTGAGTGGTGGATTCAGCAATTTACCCTTAACCCAGGCCTGCCCTTTCAGCCTCTGGCTCCTTCTCAAGATATTCACCAATGCTTCAGACATAGGGTGGGGGGCTTTCTGTGATCATCTGAAAGTTCAACATCTCTGGTCCCTCCATCAGAAGTCAGACCATATCAACAACAAAGAGATTAGAGTTCTGATTCTGGCCCTTCAATTTTTTCACCCCATGTTCTCTCCAGGCCTTCTGAAGGTTTACAGAAAGAGCACCACAGTGATATGGTACATCAACAAGCAGGGCGGCAGAAAATCTTATCTTCTTTGAAGGCTGGCTCTTCAGACCTGGGATCTGGCTATCAGTTATTGGCTTACTCTTCAGGCAGTATATATTCCTTCAGAGCACAATCTAGTGGCATACTCCTAGAGCAAGATCAAAACACAGGGTCATGAATAGATGCTTGACAGAGAAGTTTTTCTGGACATAGTCCATTGGCTGCATATTCCTCATGTAGATCTTTTTGCCCCCCTCATCTGAACAGGCAGCTCTCCCTTTTCTGTTCCAGAATGCCATGTCATCTGGCATGGAAGATTGATGCCATTTCTTTTCCTTGGAAGGGTATGTTTCTCTATGCCTTCCCTCCTCTTCCTCTACTTCTAAGAGTCCTGCAGAAGCAGGACTCCCTGAAAATCTTGCCAGTGACTCCTTTTTTGCTAAGACAACACTGATTCCCCTTCTTAATGCATCTGGCCAGGGGCAATCACACAAGTTACCTCCATGGTTAGATCTCACACAGGTCAAGGAGTCACCCATCCATCCTCACTTGGCCAATCTTCAACTGACACCTTGGGTGATAGGGTTTTGATCCCTTTTAGGCACCTCTTTATTGAAGACATGCTCAGGGTTTTACAAGAGGCAAGAAAACCTGAAACCAGAAAGTCTTATAAGTCACAAATGGAAAAGACTTTCTGTCTAGTGCCATGCTCATAGCCAGGACCCTTTTTCAGTGGGGGTCCCTCTGGTTCTCTTTTATTTGTATGAGTTACTCCAGTCTGGCTTGGCCTATTCTTCTGTAAATGCTCATTTATCAGATATTTCTGCCTGTCTGCCCTTGAATCCTCCTTTGGTTTCTCATTTTGAAGTCAAACTGTTTCTTAAAGGGGTCTTGCATCTTAGTCCCCCGAGGAAGCCTATTCCTCCTCCTTGGGACCTTAATTTTGTTTAGGAAAAATGGGCTCAGACTCCTTTTGAGCCTGCAGTTTCAGATTCTCTGCAACACTGTACTTGTAGACTGTCTCACTGCTTGCTCTACTTCTGCTCAGAGGGTTTCTGTGCTTCAGGCCCTTATGGTCACTCTTTCAATTTTGTTTTTTCAAAGGGACAGGGTGCCCCTTTGTACTAACTTCTTTTATGTCCAGGGTTGTTAATGAGTTGTCCATGAATCAGGCAGTATAACTCCCTTCCTTTTTTTCCTTCTCCTCAGTCTGCTAGTGTGAGGGTCTTGCATACCTTGGATTTGAACAAACAGCTCAGGGATTATGTGGATAAAACTTAGGTGATTTGTAACCAGCTTTTTGTTTCTTTTCATCCCAGGACATAGAGTTTGGCTGTTTCAAAGCAAACCATCTCCTCCTGGATATCTAAGGCCATTTCCTTTCATTATTCTTTTCATGGCAAATGTCTGTCTACTTCCATTAGAACTCACTCCACTCAGGCTGTTCCATCCTTGAACTGCTACTTGGTCTTCAGTGCATACCTTTACTAAGCATTACAAATTGGATATTGTTTCTAGGGCCAAAGCAGGTTTTGCTAGATCCATCCCGCATGGGTTTGTTGAGGGCTCTTTACAGTCTTCCACCTCCCACTTCTTTTCTTGAGCTTTTGTACTCTCCCTAAGGTGAAAAAAACTGCAACAGTGATATAGAAGGACATAGTACAGTTGTGTAAAATCTTACCATAGCAGTAGATGTCCTTGTGTTCACTATTGCAGTATTTGGTCCCGCCCTCCATCTCACTTTTTCTTTTGGGCTTTGATTTGGTTACAGTCCTGGCTGATGGTCCCCCTTTTTCATCTGTATTTTCTCCTTCTGGATGTGCATAGCCTCCTCTGGAGACTGTTCTCTTCTGGAGCAATTCAGTTCTGGGGAACTGCATCATTACATCATGTTTATGCCATACATCCTGTACGGGAAGAATACAAGTGCCATATGACACACAAAATCTAAGGGCTTTGGTATACTGGCTGGACATTGGGCTATCCTTGGCAGGAGATCCCTGAGGTAAAGAATACTGTAACAGTGAAAAGAAGGATATCTACTGTTGAGGTAAGATTTTATACAAAAACACCAAACCCACGACAGGAAAACTTTACTTTCCTAGATTTGGAGAAAGCATATGATGAAGTCTCAAGAAAGCTAATTTGGATAGTCTTGTGATGGTTTGAAGTCCCAGAAGCATTGATAGAACTGGTGCAGGCTATGTACAAAGACCCAAAGACTCAGGAACAAACAGTGTTTGGACTCACAGAGGGGTTGTCAATGGAAGACATTGTGCATCAGGGTTCAGCACTGAGCCCACTGCTGTTCATACTGGTGATAGACTACATTAGCAAACAGGTTGAAGGGAACAGGCCAATAAAGTTGATGTTTGCTGACAATGTGACATTACAGGCAGACCCTGAGCAAGAACTTCAGCAAAGGATAGAGGAATGAAATACAAAACTGAAGGCAGATAGGTTGAAAATGAGCATAGATAAGACAGTTGTAATGGCAACAAATGGGGGAAATCAGAAGAAGCTGAGAACTGAGATAGAAGGTAAAGTAGTGGAATGGGTTAGCAGTTTCAAGTATAGCAGAGGTGGTTGAGGAGAAAGGAAGACTGAATGAGGAGGTCAAAGCTACAATCAGGGAGACTGCAGACAACTGGCACAGAGTGTCAAGGGTAGTGTATGACAGAAAAATGCCAAAGTAATGTGTACAAAACAGTGTGGTCATGGGGATGAAGTACCTGAGATGAGTGGTAGGATTCACACTATAGTACAGATGAACAAATGACATCAGAGCAAAAGCCCAAGTAGCTCCAATTGCAGACAAGGTTAAAGAGAACAGATTTTGGTGGTTTGGATAATGCAAAAAAGCATTTGACACTCTGGTGAAGAAGATTTGGGACAGAGAGGAAGAAGACAAGAGGAAACGAGGGTGTCCATCAAAGATATGGATAAATTGTGTGAGAGAAAACCTCTGACAGTCAGGCATGAGTGTTGAAGAAGGTATAACATTGGCACTAAATCCAGAAAGATGGTGACAGCTGGCACAACACCTTGAAGTCATGTAGAAAAATGGCAAAAAGCAGGGGGCGGGGGGGTAGATGATGATGTTGATGATGATGATCAGTTCATAACTCAAGGGGTAAAACATTGGTTACACAAGAAGGCACAATAAGTCCAGGTAGAGTGTTACCTGCCAATCTCAACAGAGATTACCAGCGGTGGCTCATGGGATCTGTATTGGGGTCACTTCTTTTTGGAATATTCTTTATAGATATGAAAGTGGGGCTACTGAAGCCATATATACTGATGACTGCAAACTTCATAACATAAAGTTAAAAACAAATGCATTATGTTCATTAGTATGTAAATGTATGGTGCTAGCTGTGCAGTTAGTAACTATGCTATAAACAAGACTTGCATCTACAGAATAACCTATATATCCCTGTAGACATGTAACTAAATTAAGTATAATAAAGGAGGACATACCAAAATTAATTATCAAGCTGTTATGCAAGTGTACACAGTCCATCCATTCACCCACAATCCCTTTTTCCCATTTCTGCACATGGGGTTGGGATATCACTTCAACAGTAACAATAAAGAGCCAAGGTTTACACAACTGCCTGCTAGTCCTGCTGAGGTAATTTTTCCACACCACACGCTCACACGCGTACTCACACCTATGGCCAATTTAGAGTGTCAAAGACGTGTTTTAACATTCCTATGAATAAGGTAATAGTTGGTCTCTACCAGGCATGGTAATCACCAACTTCCATAAAAACAATGTGATTATATGAAACTATCCATGTGTTGGAAATTCCATCTAACAAGTGAAAACTGTCCCTCTATGTAAATATGTCACTTAATTCTATTTAAATGTATTCAAATCATTCACATCAAATAGCAATTGGATGCCACACATTCACTCACTTGTAATTTCCTACCTGGACAGCTGTTGTCTGGGTGATTTTTCTGAAAATGCAGTTATGAAGCATGCCAGGAGATATATGAAATATTTTGAGAGCCATGATAGCTACAAAACAATAAATAAATAAATAAGCAATGTACTAGTTCAACTCAATCATCTTCTCAATGGTTATATTATTTTTCCATCTAGGCATGACCTTGTTTTTATATTAAAATCATTCATTGATACACTAGGTAGACCTCAACTATCTGTAAAAATGTGTTTATGCAGACGTGGTCATTTTGATGTGAAGTAATTCATTCAGTTTTCCTCCATTTTGAAGATATTTACAAAAAAGTGGTAATTATGCAGATTTGTGTAACTTAGTCAAGCCATTGTAAATATCTCTAAAACTGTACAATTTAGACAAGAAGTGTCAGTGTGATGTCTTCCATCATTATATAAAGTTTCAATAGATGCCGTAAAGTACCATATAAACTAGATCTGATTAAAGTTATAGATGCAGATAGTAACATACATGACATAACTGTATTTTTAATTAAGAATTTTATAGAAATGATATAACTGCAATTAAATAATTCTGAAAATCATTTTAAGAAATTTAAAATGAATTTTTAGAAATTATGGTAATCATAATTATGCAGGAAAACAATTGCTCTATCTTTGTTACTGTGCATCCCATTATATCACATTGCTTAATTATAAAGTAAATGGTGTCATTCAACTGTGTGGTGCTTCTAATCAGGCAACAGTGTGTCCATTTTAATGTACTTATAACAATAATTCATATTTTATGATATCTGAAAAACAAATGCATATTTTTCATGCCGGCTGTGCTTCTCACAGAGATAACAGTGATCTCAGTATTGTTTCGCTGGCAACCCATTGAGAAAGTATTGCTTTGGCCATTTAATTATGTGCATACTTATGATACATGCTAATTTGCAATATTCATATCTGCATATTTAATTCAGCTTTCCATAAGTAAATGTATTTGCGTCTGTACAACTCTGGCACCAAGTAGTAGTGATAAATTCGTCTGAATCCAATACCTTGCAAAACCCCATAATGTGTAATTTTCAAATTTACAATGTGAGTATTAACATAAAGCACATACTGGGCAAATAATGGGCAGAAATTAATTGCAAGCTCTGCTACTGTGCATTTCATGTGATTTAGATCATAAATCTTAGCTTATAAACTGACTAGCTGTTTGAAATGCAGGTCTACAATACTTTTCTAATAGACACTGGCATGCCCTTTTCTAATCAAGTTATTGTAATAATTCATAATTTTGTTCTTGCAAAAAAGTGCAGATATCTCAGGGTGGATATGCTTTACTTGATTTACTGTGATCTCTCTTCTATCTATCTGTTTAACCTACTCTGACAGTTTCTAAGATGGTCAAACATTTATGCCACAGTAATGAGAATATGCTAATATAAGATATGTAAATTTTCATGATTAGTCAGTTATGCCAAACTAAATATCTCTGCAGCTATACATCTCTGACAACAGGCTGCATAGCTACATTCATCTGCCATTAAGGTAGCATGAATCTGATATCCTGGATTACCCTATAGCATAATTCAGCTCGAAATTATCAATGCAGATAGTACACGTATACATGATGGGGCCGAGATGGATTGCTTTCTATGCTCCTGTGTATCTTACTTGACTCAAAACAAATTTAAAGGTGTTAGATGACTACACACACTAGTATACATGATATATGCAGGAAGTCTTATAAATGTGACTTCTGAGGAGAGGTCTAAAAAAGTAAAAATGGAATAAAGAGAGTTGCACAAATAAATACATTTGCTATATGTTACACAATGGAAGCATTTGATAAGCAAGTGTATACTCTGAGGCAAGTCAGATTACCTTACTATTATTATTTTCTCCAGCTGTGTGGGTTATGATAGTTGATGCAGAGGGTTAAAACTGTGAGCTTTAGATTTTATAATATAAGGTTTGATTCCCTCAGCCCTCATTTGCCTACTGTGGACCATAAGCAAGTCACATAACCATATATTGCTCCCATCTTGCGCCTGAAAAGGGACAGTGTGCAGTGGGTCTACCTGGTTAACAAATGGGTATTGTTACTATTATTATTATTATTATTATTATTATTATTATTATGTATGTGTGAGTGTGTGTCTGCCTGAGAGGTAGCAGTGTGTGTGTGTGTGTGTGTGTGTGTGTGTGTGGGGGAGGGTTAGTGAAGGATTAGGTCAGGTGTATGTGTGTGTGTGTGGGTATGAGTGAATGGGTGAGTATGTGAGTGAATGGTATTTTGTGTGTGTGTGTGTGTGTGTGTGTGTGTGGGGGGGGGGGGTTAGTGAAGGATTAGATCAGGTGTATGTGTGTGTGTGTGGGTATGAGTGAATGGGTGAGTATGTGAGTGAATGGTATTGTGTGTGTGTGTGTGTGTGTGTGTGTGTGTGCATATTTGTGTGGGGTGATGGGTTGGGGTGGCTGTTACACTGCTACACACACCCTAGACTAATGAGCACAGTCTGCAAATTGGGTTGGAAGAAATATTATCACCAGGGATAACTCTACAGATGTTAGTCAGGGGGACCAATAGCCACCAGAGTATCCGTACACATGTGGTAAGGTGGGGCCACTAACCACCAGGGATAATCCCACAGACATGGTTCAGGGAACACTAAAAACTAGAGACAACTTCTCGTGCTGTAATAGCATTTACACAGAATTGGGATGGGAGGGGACACTAGACACTAGGGATAACCTCTGATACCATAACAACACTTACATATAATAGTGATGGGGAAACACTAGACACCAGGGATAACCTCTTGTGCTGTAATGGCACTTTCACATAATATGGAAGGGGTGGACACTAGTATATCTCATTCTCTTAGAGCAAGAAATCTGGAAAAAAGCCACAAGTAATGGTGGACAAAGGCCCCAAAAGAGGAACACTTTCTAAATATTGCTCTCACAAACTTAGAAAGTTGATGTAATAACAGGTTTTGCATTAGTATCAATTTTCTGTAGGATATGAAGTCAGAAACTAAAATGTCTGCCTTTATTTTCTGACCTCAATCTTTAATGATTTGCCAGTGATTTGACAGAAAAACACAGTTTTATGAGAAGTAGACAAAAAGTTTGAGGCAAAATCTAAACATTCTGTGAAAATCTGTACAGTTGAGAGGTATGAGATACCAGGAATAACCTCTCATACTGTAATGAAACTAATTCATAATGGGGAAGGGAGAACACTAGTCACTAGGGATAACCTCTTGTGCTGTTATGAAACTTGCACACATTGGGGATGACAGAATACAGGACACCATGGATAACCACTTGTGTTGTTATGGCACTTACACATAATGGGAATGGGAGAATACTAGACACCTCCTATAATCTCTTGTGCTGTAATTGTACTTGTACATAATGGGGATGGGGGGGACACCAAACACCAGGAATAACCTCTCACATCATAACAGCACTTACACATGATGGGGATGGGGGAGACATTACACACAAGGGATAACATCTTTTACTGTAATGGCACTCACACATAATGGGGATGGGGTTTGGAGACACTAGATACCAGGAATAAAATCTCATACTGTAGTGAAACTAATATGTATCAGAGAAACGGGAACACTAGACACCAGGGATAATCTATCATGCTGCTACAGCACTTATGCATAATGGGGATGGGGGGAATATTAGACACCAGAAATAACCTCTTGTGCTGTCATTGCACTCAACATAATGGGAATTGAAATCTAGACACCAAAGATAGCATCTTAGGCTGTAATGGCACTTATGGATAACAAGGATGAGGGGATGCTAGACACCAAGGATAACCACTTGTGCTTTTAGGGCACTTACACCTAATGGGTATGGGGGTATAGTAATCACCAGGGATAACCTCTCATGCAGTAATGACACTGACACATAACAGGAATAGGAGAAAACACTAGACACCAGGGATATACTATATATCATGCCATAAAAGCACTTAGAGAAAATACAAAAAAATGGTATGGAGAACCACTAGAAGCAGTGGGTAGTACAAATAGTGTCCCTTAAAGGCAATAAAAGGAATTCCAACCCGGTACCATCCTACTTCCCACAGACAATATTAGTCCTCTGTACCATCACTAGATACAAAAGAAAAAAAAAAGAGTTTAAAAAGGCAACTACAAAGGTGAACGTGGTGAAAAAGGATTGAAGCCCTACACCCTTGCCACCATAAACCTCAGGATTAATCCACTGCACTGACTCATTGGTTAGTGCAACAAAGGATTTTTAACATATATTCAGGATCTCAAGCATTACTAAATCCCTGCAACAGTTTTATGTTATGCTGGAGACCTCTCAACCTCACAGCACAAGAAATCATGACAAAGTCAGAATAAAAGATGGGGCAGAGTCAGGGATGGAATTTAATTATTCATCCTTTAAACTTAGAAAATCATTAGCATAGTATCTTTTTCAATGCCATGGATTTATAGATGTATATGAAGAGAAGGCTGGTAGGAAAAATTCCAGTGAATGTAAAAAATGTGCTTCATTTGCAGTTACCAGAAAAAAAAAATCAGTGATGTTGGTGCTGCTTTTTATGTGTAAAAACAATTATACATCTGTTGTTTCACTGGTGTACTTACCCAGTAATTTAGCAAGAGAACAAAATTAGTAAATAACTGGACTAATTTCAGTACTGTCGATACTTGGATTATGTGTTACATATAATCAAACCAGCCATGTTGTGACTGAAAATCAGTCAGTGAATCTGTCTTCTTCAAAGTGCATCAGGGTTAGTGAAACTAGCACCAATATGTGCAAAAGGAATGTACAAGGTTACCAAATAACTTTTAATGTATAGTCAACCCAACAATAAAGGTAAAAAACAGTAAGGAATTTCAATCAGTATTCATTAAAAGCTGCTACAAAACCCCTCAACTTTATTCTCCATTCATTCTAGTCTCCTTTGTACAGGAGATGCAAAGCAGAATATATATCAGCATTTTCATATGAAGTTTAAAAATATAAGTATGCAAAATTTATTCCTATATAAGGGACAGTTGGTACTTTTTGGGGACACTCAAAGAATTACAATGGGAAAATGATCTTTCCATGCCAATTACTGATATGGTAGCTTTGTATATCTCTATTCCATTAGCTAAAGGGATAGACATGGTGAAACAGTACCTAAGTAAAAAAGAAAAATAAGTTAGTAATCAGAGTGATAGAGATGTAGTGTAGCTTTAGAGACTATTTTTAGTATTTCAGGATTAATTGTTTTGTCAAATAAAGACAGTGGTGATGGAGGCTAATATGGCCGCTTCTTATGTAAATTTGGTGACGGCACAATGGGAGCTAGACGTATTAGCTAATAACAGATTTCAAGAACACATGCTCTGGGATTCATTAATAATTGTGTAGGTGCCATGCTAAGCCTACACGATGTAAGCATGTTAGCACAATGAGCACCAATGCTAATTCAGTATGCATGCTGCTCATCACACCTGCATGTTTGCAAGCAGCTTTTCCTGGCCAGCAATAAAGTTCATGGCCATGCAAGCACGATCACAGAATGTACACAGAATGGCTTGCATGCAGACAAAGCTCGCATATGAGCACATGCTGTAGCTCATTATATTAAGGGCATGTAAAGGGAAAGAATACTGAAAAAGAGGAAGTGAAATGGGGGAAACGTACACAAATAATAACTGTGTTATACTGCATAATTAATCGATGTGGAAGGGGAAATGTGTAAAGTGGACTCATATAACATAGATAAATGTGATGAAGTATCTAAAAAACATTTCTGACATAAACCCTGCAATACTGATGTAATGATAGTCAATGTTAGTAACAATCATGCAGTTATGCACAAATAAAAATGGACATACCAGTAAAGGATGTAATAGGGATATATAAGGCTTCGCAGTAACAAAGGGGAGTGACAATGTGACATACATGTTAATTAAATGCTGAGTTGAGATAACAGTTAGCAAGGACAGAAGATACATTATGAGATGAATGCATAGAGTGCAGTTATTGTATAAAATATGTTTATACAGGGTATGTATGTATGCAAGCTGACACCACTGTTGTATTCTCCACCGCAACATGTTATACATAAGAGGAAATGGACCTTATAGCTGTAATGTCAGGTACATCAGAAATGGACGTGTTTTTGAAAATAAATGACAGTGGCATCCATAGGAAAGGGGTTCATCACCTATGAACATGTAATAGACAAGCAAGTGTTGTATAGTTGTGTAAATGCTAAATAACACACAATGTACATAAGTGACAAATAACACAGATCAGATGACAAGTCAAGAGTTCAGGGTTTCCACTGGTGATTTTCAAACATCTCTGACATAATTATACTGAGCATGCTCACATGGAACTACAGGGAACAGTAACATAACTACAATTCAACAGCAGCAGCACACTAGAAAATGCTGTAACAGAGAATTGATCATAGTTTCTAATGGTCTGGCAGCATGCCATACAGTGAGAAATGTTTATGGAATCCCTTATCTGTCATTAAGTTGTTGTGTGATGAAAACAATTGCAGTAATAAAGAAATATCTGTAAGAAGACATGTAACACAGAGCATAATTATTCTTTGCATAGGTAATGCTTGTGAGCAATGAATGACATAATAAACATTTGCATCATGTCATTTTCACATGCATGCCAGGACAGATAGCAGAGAGATGCATAGCCATCATGGATGCCACAGAAAGACACATCAGTCATGTCATGAAGAACACTCTTGATGGGCTTACAGCACTTCCTATCATAAGGTGTATGGATGACCTACCGTGTAGGTCAAGGCCTGAAAAAGGTGGCTCTCTGAGTGTGCTATAACTAATGTCTGTGTGGAAACCACTGTTCTCTGACACATTTGTTTGACAGACAAATGTTATCAGATTCAACCCCCTGCCTATTATATAAGGCTCTCTCCAGATCTCTGTATTGATTGCCTGTGCCACATCAGAGAGCAATAGAAGCTATCAAAAATAACTGAATTGAATGTGTGCATTAAGAAAGGAGTTATGAATATAACCTAAACAATTGGATTTAGTCAGAATGCTGAAAAGGAGCTACAAATGTTATTGTCCATATGACAGTGAACAGTACATTATCAGTGTTTCTTTAAAAAGGAAGTGCTTTCCATTGTGTAATACACACACTGTCCAAGAAATGAACCACAGTCAATTTGTGTAGGTATGCTATAGAAGCCAGTACTCAATGCATGTACCACAAGAGGACTCACACCATGACATGTCCCAAATAACCATGTCACTGCCATGCAATCAAACCCATGATGATATATCATTGTCCATCATAAAATTGGATAACAAGCTAGATACAATGGTGTTTATTTATTTATTTATTTTTATTTATTTCAGTTTGGTGACCGGGGAGGTCCACCGGGCTCGAGAGCCCGTTTTCAGTGGAGGCCCGGGGAGAAAAGCTCCACAGTACAATGGACCATCAGTACATTCATATAAGGTCTCCCCTTTCAGGGATTGAATAGCAAGCTGTGTGACTCTACTGACTTATGACATGTGGATCAGCTACAAGTGTTACTGTGGAAGTCTTAGCACTATTGGGACACTCAGCCTATGCTAACTCATTACATCAGATGTATGTGTAGTAAACAATCTCTGAGATAAAAGGAATGGTGGAGGCCTCTTCCACTGTAAATGGACACATTGTAACAGTGCTGGATGCCATTCATACATTACAGTATAAGGCCCAACAATACTAACAGGCACTGAATGTAGATGATGAGCACATGTGCATTCTCAACAGAAAATACATGATATTGTACAGGATGGATGCATCATAGTAGAAGTATCACTACAATTGTTATATATATTGGGATGAGAAGGCATTACATCATGTTATGACTGCAAGGGATATGTGGTCCTGTAATTGCTGCACTAAGTCAGCAACATACAGCATAATATCTTATTGCCTCATGCCAGAGGATAATGCTTCTTAGACATGTTATGCAAGGATCACGTCATAATTTCTCTGAATAAAAGCATTGCATCTATATGTGTACACAACTGTGTTAGTGACATGGACAGTTGCAGTAAGACTGACATAGCATAGTCTGAGCAGTTACAGTAAAACTGACACAACATAGTCTGAGCAGTAATGGCTGGATTTGAACTAACTACCTAAGAACACAAACTAAAGTAGTGCCTGAATCACAAGTGCCATACAACATGTTGATTTACAACTGGGACAGTGCACCGTTAAATGAATGACATCTCTACTATTTATTAGTTGGATGTTAATGTTAAAAAAGTGGTCTAAGTGCACAATAACACTGTACAGCTATGCATCATACATGTATTTGAAGAGTAGTATACAGAGCATGAGGGTGAAAGACACATTCACAGCTGGCCTCAAACATTCTAGACATGTAGTTCCACAAAGTACAAAGCAAGTATCATGTCATGCAACACAGGAGAATTTGTACTTCAAATGAGAGATACTACAGTTATGGTACCATTGTGTAATTATTATGTGATCAAAAAACTATTTTCCCCTGTGAATACTAGGATTTTTTAGTGTCACAGAGTGCCATTGTAAATACATCTCATAAGTAGAACTATATGTAAAGGGGGGTTGTGAGGTGGCCTGTGGTATATAACAGTAATCACAGTCACACTATTTAAACAGAGTAGAACTAAAACTACCTACCTATTCACTTAAACCATCTATACACACATTATCAACATCCAGTGCCACAGGAGAATACAGAGTACAAGTGAGACATACAGTGTCAATGAAGGGATGGCATCAGCAATGTATTCCCAAGGAGATGTATCTGGTAAAATGACTTTTACAGCCAGCTGGGGTTGCAAAAGTTGTCACTGCAAATATGTGTAAGTCAATCCTGAATTCATTTGCAGTCACACTTGTAGCAGTTAAGTCCACTTTATTCAAACTTCCAAGTTATATATTTACACAGTCTAGAGAATAGCCTAAGAAATGCAAGCACCACAGGGGAATTCTGACATTTAGAATGTGGCAGTTTGCTTTCAAAAGAATAACTTCATCAGTGTGTTGCACCAGGAGTGTAGGCAGAGAATATAATTTTGTAATTGTGTGCTCTTATTGATGCCATACAAAATACTTATCATTTGAAAAATGGAAATGTTACCCCTACTTAACAAATGTTTGCATCACTTTCCCTGAAAAACATTAAATAGATATTTTTATATCTATGAGATTCTTATTGGGAGCATTAATTTAGACAAGTGTGGACAGAATATGGCCTGAAAAAGCCATGTTTTCTTTAAGTAATGTATAGAAAATTGTACTCAGTACAGTACATACAGTATGCCTAGCTAAACCCTTTTGTTGCAAAGAAGTGGTTGTTGTCAAAGGTAGAATTAAGGAATGGTAGAGTTATCTTCTAGCAGTTAAAAACAGTTATTGAAAGTAGAAGTTGAGTTCATGCTCACCTAACTGTAAACACCCATACACACACTCACACAAGTTCCTCATATTGAGTAATGAACCTCCTACTCATCTAGTTACACAATGTAGAAAGTACTTAATTAATTGCAGGTGCTGTTGGACAAGTCTGACTCTTAAAGGTAAAAAGTGCAGTTTTGTCAGGATGACCCCATCAGTGTTGCAGTAAAAAGTAGGATAAGGGAGTTGTGTAAACAGTTAAATATATTCTTCTCAGGTGAAGAGGATACAGCATCAAATGTTACAAACAGTCACACACACACACACACACACACACACACACACACACACACACGCACACACACACACACGCACACACACACACACGTCTTCTATGCTGGGTATTGAACATTCTACCTATCTAGTTACACAATCTAGAGAACACTGCATTACTCACAGGTCCCACAGGAGAATTCTTACTCTTAAGGGTAGAGAGTGTACTTTTGTCAGGATGATGTTCTCAGTTTATTTCATAGAGGATGATTCATTAAAAAGTGAGATAAGGGAGCTATGCGAACATTTACATGCATTCCTTTCAGAGAAAGTTGATATAGCACCAAGCATTACCCACACACACAACTTTCCCATGTTGAACATTGAACCTCTTACATATCTACTTAAACAATGTAGAAAGCACAGTATTAGTCACAAGTACTCCAGAAGAAGTATGACTCTTAAAGGTGGAGAGTACCCTTTTGTCAGGGTGACCTCATCAGTTTGTTTCATTGAGGATTTTTCAGTAAAAAGTGGGATAAAGTAGCTGTATAAAGAGTTAAATATATTCTTCACAGGGAAAGTAAATACAGCATCAGGTGTTATACACAGTCTTATTCACACACAAGCATACAAGTCTTTCATGTGGGGTATCAAACTTCCTACCTATCTAGTTACACAATCTAGAGCACTGTATTACTTGCAAGTGCCATTGGAGAAGTCTCATCCTTAAGGGTAGAGAGTGCACTTTTTCAGGATGACCTCATCAGTGTGTTTCCTTCAGGATGTTTTAAGAAAAAGTGGGATAAGGGAGGTGTGAACAGTTAAATCTGTTCTTCTTAGGGGAAGTGGATACAGCCCCAGTTGTTGCACACAGTCTCACACACACACACACACACACACACACACACACACACACACACACACACACACACATATACAAGTCTTCCATGTGGGCATTAAACTTCCTACCTAGAGAGCATTGTATTAGTTGCAAGTTTCACCAGAGAAGTCTGACTTTTAAGGGTGGAGAGTGCACTTTTGTCAGGATGACCTCATCAGCATGTTTCACAGGGAATGTTTAATCAAAAACTGGGATAAGGGAGCTGTGTGAACAGTTAAATGTATCCTTTGCAGGGGAAGTAGATACAGCACCAAGTATTACACAGTCTCACACAGAGAAGTTATCTACATTGGGCATCAAACCTCTTATCTATTTATTTACACTATTTAGAGAACACTGAATTAGTTGCAAGTGCCACTGGAGAAGTCTAACCTTGGGCATGAAGAAATTTGTCTTATCATGGACTGTATGAAACAGAAATTGTTGAGAGATTTGGGGTGGACAGGGAAACACTGCAAGACATATGCAATCTCTACTGTCCCCATCTCATGCTCCAGGGAAATTGTGGAGAACCCATCCCAGTGGAAGCAGAGGAATGTTTAGTATAACATATGCTGGCAGCAGGTACTTTCTAGAGACCTTCAGGGATATATCAGGGCTGTCATGGGCATCAACCTCCAGAATATTACATCAGTTTTTTAAATGCAATGCTACTACATGCAAGGGAGCATATCTGTTTCCCACAAACCACATAGGGGATAAAAATAATCAGGCAAGAATTCTATGCAGTACCACACTTCCTTGAAGTGTGGGGGGTCAAATATTGCACACAAATAGAAATAAAAGCCCCACCTGGAGAACAGAGAAGGAAATAAATCAGCAAAAATGGTTTCCACTTGATAAACTGTCAGGTTGTCTATAATGCCCAAGGGATCATCTACAATGTCTATGCAGGTAACCCAGACAGTTTCCATGACTCATATAAATAAATATATATATATATATATATATATATATATATATATATATATATATATATATATGTGTGTAGATGTGTGTGTGTGTGTGTGTGTGTGTGTGTGTGTGTGTGTGTGTGTGTGTGTGTGTGTGTGTGTGTGTGTGTGGCATACTTGTCAGCTGTACTGCAGATATGCTAAGGGTAACATTTCTCAAGGTCATCTAGTGAAGGATGCAGGTTATTCAATGGAACCCTGGAGCATGAACCCATGAGAAACCCACAAAACATCAATGAACAAGGATACAATGAGGCCAATGCTCAAACTAGGAATATCATAGAATGTGTGTTTGGATTGCTGAAATCACGGTTCCATTGTCTAGACACATCAGGGTGTGCACTGCACTACAACTCAGCCACATCTGCAGAAATACTTACAGTCTGTGTTATGTTACACAGAATAATACTAAGGAAATAGCTTTAACAAGAACAGCTAGGGGCTGGACCACAGTTTCAATAATCACAGGCAGAGCCAGCAGTAGCAGCAGCAGGTAGAGATGAGAAGTCTAAAGGAAAACCACCAACTGCAGATGGTACTGGCAAATGTATCCATGCACAGTATGCCCTTGTTCTGGCTAATAGGCAAAGGACAGCACATACACTCACTACCTAGCTCAAAGCTTAAGAGCTCACTCACATACAAATAGGAAAATTGATGCCTTTCAAATAACACAGTCCTTACTTAACCATGCAATAGCTGTGTTCTGATGGCATCAGACAGGGCAGCACCCAAAGACACAATTTGTACATGACATAATGCCAAGGTAAATGTGTAATGAAAATAAATATGTTATAGAAATGATTACCCTCATATATATATAGGTCTCTACACACCTCATGTAGGGGGCTGCAAAATACTGAATGATGGAATTAGCCCCTTCTCCATTGTTGTACTATCTTGGGGTTGGTATATATAGCTAGCAGGGGGTGTGGGGGGTGCAGGGCGCTTGCTCCCTGCATTAAAAATGTGTTCAGTATTTTGAATTTTCAGTCTTTTGGGATTCAGTCTTTTGTCTTTTGAAATAGACCCAGCCAAACACACACGGACACACACGGGCACACACACACTCACACACACACGCACACACACACACACACACACACACACACACACACACACACACACACATATATATATATATATATATATATATATATATATATATATATATATATATATATATATATATATATATATTCCATCATTCAGTATTTTGCAGCCCCCCACATGACACTTCTGGTGTCAGTCTAAGGGGATTCAGTATCTGTTTGCCTGGGATGACAAGATAGACAGACTATGAAGCTTTTCCAGAGATGGCCTGCACCTGTCGCCCTTGGGATTCTGGATACTGGCTAAGGCTGTTGCCACCCCTATAGTGCCTTTATTAGGCAAGGTTCAAATGACAAATTCAGCACTGTAACAGGTACAAGCAAGAAAAATCTGAGGGTAATACTTCTCAATGCTAGAAGTCTAAACCTCAAAATGCACTCACTCGAGGCACTCCTTAAAATGGAGAACATCGACATCTGTGCAGCGACAGAGACCTGGTTTAAGGCACAGAGAGCACCCCTGCATTACCAGGCTATAATTCATACCACACCTTTCAGTCACCTAACCTGGACTGAAACACTAAAGGTGGAAGCATGTCCATATTCATTATGGATATTCACACATCCAGACTAGTTGCTCAGCATAATGCATCTGAGATTATCTAAGTGCAACTAACTCTGGACAAGACCGCAATCCAAATTGTAGTTTGCTACAGATCCCCCACCATGCCCCAGGATTCTCACTCCTCATTTCTTGATACACTGGAAAATATTAGGGTACAACCTAGCACCCTAATAATGGGCAATTTCAACTATCCCACCATTAACTGGGAAACCTACTCATGTACCAAATCTTTTGCTCAACGGTTTCTGAAATACATAAATTCCAGTGCCTTGGATCAACTTATCCACACCCCCACCAGGGGCAGCAATATCCTAGACCTGGTCATTACCAACATGGGCAACTGGTGTTCCACACCAGAGGTCAATTCCTCGTTGGTCAGATCTGACCACAAGCTAATCACCCTAGACATCCGCATCCCGCCCCCACTCCCCATTAGGGAAACCACCATAAACAATTTCTCCAGAGCCAGCTTCACACTTCTTAAGACAGAAGTGGCAAACGTCACGACACCCATGCAGATGGACAATAGAGGTACGACTGCTGAATCCTACATAAATGCACTTTATAAGCACTTACACGAGTGCATGGATTGCGCTATCCCTAACAGAACCAAGATACTATCCTTCAAAAAAGGGAAGCCAATCTGGTGGTCCCCTGCCATAAACAAACTCTACAACAGAAGAAAGAAACTGCTGCAAAAAAGAGTAAAATCCCATGATTGGAGGAACTCCCTGGTCAGCTCAGTAAGAAGCTGAGATCTCTCATAAAATCCTCCAAAGCTAGTTACAAAAACAAAATCACCACTGTTTCTAAAGACAACCACAAAGCATTCTATAGCTATGTCAAGAATCTCAATGGCAACACTCAGATCTACTCTGACTTACAGCACAATGGGATTAAATATACAGAACCAACTAATATTGTCAACATTCTGGCAGTTAGGTTCAGTGCTAACATTACCCCCCTCTCACCCCCTAAAGGGCCCCTCTCTATACCGGAAGTATGCAAAGTTCCTGTAATCATGGCTGCACAGGTAAAAAACACACTCTTCAAAGCTAAGACCCCAGCATCCATGGGACCTGACTACATCCCAGGCTGTGTTCTACATGAACTAAAGAATGAACTGGCACCGCACCTAAGTACCATGTTCAATCATAGCCTCACCTCAGGTTTTGTGCTCCCTGAATGGGGCACAGCGATGGTTATCCCACTCCACAAAGGGGGATCCACCATGGACCTCAGGAACTACCGCCCCATCGGCCTGACGAGCCTGGTCTGCAAGGCCATGGAGCGTATCATCATGGAACTTATAAACAAAGATATTGGTAATCTCCAAACTCTGAACCCCACCCAGTTCGGGTTTGTAAAATGCAGATCATGTCTCCTAAACTTGATAGACTGCTTTGAAGCAGTCACCAAAGCCATAGATGAAGGTAAGGTGCTTCACACAGCCTATCTAGATCTTGCCAAGGCTTTTGACACCATCCCCCACTCTGGAATTATAAATAAACTCACTAAACTAGGTATAAATCCCTATATCAAAAGAAGGGTTGCCAACGGGCTCACTGACAGAACCCACACTGTGAAAGTAACAGACTCCAAATCTGACATCAGACCAGTGACAAGTGGAGTACCACAGGGTTGAGTCCTGGGTCTTCTCCTGTTTGGTATGTACTTCCCTGAAGTACAGTCTAACACAGAAGGTCTTTGGCTAATGAAGTTCGCAGATGGCTGCAAACTAGGAGCAATAATTGAAACTCCTAATGATGTGGACATCCTAAAAAAGGGCCTCACTGAGACAGATGCCTGGTGTCAAAGCCATGGCCTCAAGCTCAATGCGAAAAAGTGCATTGTCATCCCTTTTGGTAAAAACTCCGTACCCATGAACTACCACAATAGGCGGTAGTCTACTTAACACTGAAAGTGTGATAAGAGATCTTGGGGCACAGGTGGACAGTAGACTCTCCTTTGATAATCACATCACCACAGTAGTCAGAAAATCCTTCTACATGGTACACATCATCACAAAAGGTTTCTCATCCAGGAAAAAAGAGGTAATTGTTCCCCTCTACTCATCACTCATTAGACCCATTATAGAGTACAATGCCCCTTTTGGTATGTACCTCACAAGACATCTACAACAACTGGAAAGGCTGCAGAAATACCTCACAAAGAGGATTACCGGCCTCAAGCAGATGCCCTATGCAGACCATCTCAAAAAATCCAGCTTTACTCTATCGCATATCAGCTACTCAGAGGTGATCTCTGCCTAACATACAAAGCTATGTCAAGCCCAGAGCTGTTGGAAATGCTCCACTTAAAGAAATCCAAGTCCCTCCGAGCTACATGCTCTAGGGACCTAAACCTTCTCACCACAACAAACAGA
>NC_056741.1:492351358-492433858 GCF_019279795.1 Protopterus annectens | reverse complement strand
CGTCCCTTTTCCTGCCTAGTGTTAGTTAAATTGCTTTGAAATGTTTTTTTTTTACATACCTCAAGCTGTTTTTCAACTTATAACAGTCTAGATTCCATGTTTAAGCTGCTTGTGCTGTAGGAAATGCATTTTGAATGCTTAACCCTCATTTATAGGAAGTGAACTTTTAGAATGTTAAAATGAGCAACAGAAACACAAAAATAGAACATTTAAAATTGATCTAATTAATTTTAAAACATATCCATGAAGTTTTTATTCTCATTATCTTTTAAGAAGTGGAATATTGAAAAGATGAAGAGGAAAGAAGAATGCAGTGGGAAGAAGAAAAATAAGACATCTGCAGACTTAAAGACATCTGGTACTAATCTCTGTTTAGTGCCATCTTGTGGTCATCCTAATTACAGTTCAGTGAAAGTTGCATCCATTATGTAAGTACAGTGTAAACATAATATACTCATGCAGCAAATCATCACAGTACAGAGGAATGTGTCATTTATAGTGATGAAAATGCTTGTTTAAACCAATATTACTTATTTTAATGTGTTATGAAAGAAGCTGAAAAAATATAACTTTAATAATAATGAATTAGACAGTTACTGCTATGCAAAATACTTTTGATAAACAAAGAAGCACATATTACAGTAATGGAATTTGCTATCTGTTATATTGCACACACAAATATTTATACACAGTCAGACTGGAATTTTGATTATTCAGTCTAAACATTACAGGACTTGGCATTGTGAGTCCTGATATTTTAAAAGGTTACTTTCCTTAAGTGATCCATTATTTTCATTGACCTAGTATATTGTTTCGTATCCACATTTCATTTATGCAAGTACTAACCATTATCTTCTTTGCTAGCTATGTCTTATATTTCTGACATTTTCTAACTTTTGCATTGTTCAAGGGCTATCTGGTATTTTCTACCTGGGCTTCCTTGGAATACAGATTGTTCATAAGAATAAATAGTTTCATTAAATAAGATCTAATAAGTAAAATAACTAAGCTACTTCTTGCAACAGACAGTGGTACAGCTAAAGGTTTAATCTCATAAAAAATATAACAAACACATAGACCATGGGTGATCCACAGATAATGGAAGACCTGAGATATATTACAAAGAGGTAGTTAAGTATCAAGACTGCTGGTGGAATACAGACTACTTATAAATGCATAGCATGAAGGAAGCTGATAGCATAGTAAACAGAGAATGACATGTGCCATACATAACATCTGGCAGTGTATTAAAATATTGTTATAGAGAGCTATTAATCATCTGAAAGTTGGTAAGATACAGGTTAAGCATCCTTACTTAAGTAAATGATGCTACATTGCAATTCTATATACATAAGGACATCCACATGCAAAAACGCACTCAAACTGAAATACATATTTACATAGACCACACTTGTCTATTCATAAGTAAGGGGTCTACAGTTGTATTTACACAAGGTATAACTAACTACCTACAAAAATGAAATATCCCCACAACCTTTCGGTATTACTTCAGTATACAGTTGTCCCATTGATTTCCTTGAAATGCAATTGTGAAATATAACACCTTATGTAATGCAAAACAGGGCAGTGCGGAGCAACAAAACTGTAAGGTTAAACACAGGGAACACTTCATTACTAAAATGCAGATGAAAACAAGCATGTAGGAACCTAGCATATCTTATTTGGGATAACATATGGTTCACACCTCTGCACACTGGTTGCTATAAAATTGTTTTTATACAAAATGATTTTTACAGACATTTGACTGGAAACTATTAACAGTGATTATAAACTTGCTCTGAAAGAAATCTAGTTATTTGACTTCTATATATATATTAATTTGCATATAAAACATTTATATACATTATTGTACTTCTACTTTAACATAAACTGTTGTCTTATGTGATATATGTAACAGGTTAGAGGAGAAGATGCTTATAACACCTTGATCTGCTCAACATCTGTTGCCTTAATAATTCAGAGCTACTCTGCTAATTACTGGAAAATAATATTGAGTAGATTTAACTTTTTGAAAGGTTCTCAGGTTAGTTTTATATATTAAAATTCTAAAGGATGTGTAAAGAAATGAACATATTTTCCTATTCAGAATATTTTTTCATACAATATTTTATATTATACTGAAGTGTTTAATTTGACAAATGTTACAAAGTATACCTGTTCATATGAAAGTTTCATGTTCTTTCTATTCTCTGCTCTCTCTCTTCTCAGAGGCTGGATGTGATAATTTATGATTAGTAGTTTATGTTTAAGAAAGCCTTTACTTATTTGAAAGGTTTGAAATAACTATCTTTAATATGATTAGCTGAATCTACATGTATATATTTAAGCCCTTAGATTTACTGCATTTAGCTTGCTTGTTTCTGTTTTAATTAGATGTTCAAAATGTTTACTTTAAAAGCCTTGTCGTTTCATGCTGTTTTGCTATGTTACATCTATAGCTTAGAAGAATAGTATGGCTACATAACCTAACAGAGTCATTAGTAAAATATTCAAAAAGTAGATTTAAAATTATATGTATACACATTGTTGTACATTCAGTCCAATATATATGATGCTGTTTAAGTTACTATTTAATAATATAATTATACTTTATTCATGTATATTGACTAGTGTTAAAACCTTACAGCTTATAATATTTCATTTTGAATAGTTCCTGTACTATTATTATCTAGTTAATAGATGCATCTCCAGACTGAATTGTTTTTCATTTTGAGATATGGTTGCTTGGTAGTTGTTTTTTGCTTTATTTGAACTATAACTAAATACTCATTCTACAGGTATTAGTGCTTTTATCATACTAATGGTCATGTTGATTAATGAAATTATCACTAAAGTACTAAAGAAGGTTCAGTAGATAGTGCATGACTATTATCTTTAGTTCAGTAATGCTATGCTTATTTACTTACATTATAATGTTACCAGTTGGTTTTGTTATACTTATATATGTTATCTTACATATCTTTCAGTTTTAATTGTATTACTTCTTATGATAGAGTGTTCTAGTTAAGCAGAGTGTGATTTATTTATTATTTACTTGTTTCTCTTTCTCTTGAAATACTTGAGGAAATACATTTAATTACTATAAATTTCAATTTAAGGATAGGAGCTTTAGATTAGTATTAGAAGTAGGGATTAAGCATGTTGGACGTCTTGAAATTAGTTAATTTTGTATATATTTTTAGTAGTATTACGGACTTTATGTTATGTTAGGCTTCCTTTGAGTAATTTGTATTCTAACTTGAGGTTATTATTATCTATAATTACAATGTTTTTTCATGTTCTTCTGCTCTTCCTTTATCACAGGGGATTGGTGGGTAGGCACTAGGGTTAGGATAAAGGTTATTATTATACATTTCATGGTTCTTAAAAAACTTTTTTCTTTTTTTCAACAAATGTTATTTGATGACTTGCTTTAATACTTAAAGACTGTTTTTCTTTTATTTTTTTTTCTTCTTCTTTTTAATGTTGTGTTGGATTTGCACCTTGAGTTCACTTTTATAGCATCAATAATGATTATACTTGTAGAATATGCCTGTTGACATAATTTTAGATTCTTGGAATGTTAGAGGCATTCAAGATAAAGCAAAAAGTCACTATTATTTCATATGATCTTTAAATCACAGGCTAACATTTTTTTTATTCGAGAGACCCATATTTCACGTCTTGATTGGAATATAGAGTTAAATATAAATGGATCAAAAAGATTATAGCTTCAGGTGACTCATCTAACTCCAGAGGTGTAGCTATAATCATTAAACAAAAATTCATTGGGAATATTATTGATGAGAAATTTGATGATGAGGGAGGTCGTGCTTATTTACCACTTCTATTGCTGGCTTGGACAAACCCTTATTAATTTTAAATCTATATGGCCCATGTAATTCACAACATTTGTTCATTTTAAAATTTACAATATTCTTGCATCCTATAAGGATCATCATATTATAGTGGGTGGTGACTGGAATGCAGTTATAAACCCTGTAATTGATCGTTCAGCTCCACTGTCACCTATAATCTTCAATCTACTCTGGCCATAAATGATTTGATGACAGAATATAATTTAATAGATCCCCTCCGCACTGTTAAAAATATAAACAAGAATGATATATATACTTATTATTCTAAGTGCTATCATTCGTGGTCCAGATTAGACTTCTTTCTAATTTCAGATTATATTTCAAAATATATTGTGGACTTTACTACAGAACCCAGATTCTTTTCGGATCACTCAAGAATTTCACTAAAATTGAACATAAAACCCAATATCAAAAATAAAACTATGTTTAATAAGTGGACCTTAAATAATAACTTATTGTCAAATGAAGATATTTGCAAACAAGCTTCAGAAATCCTAAATGAAATGGTGAATAGTCTTGAATCATCAGACATTCCTTATGACATACAATGGGCTGCATGTAAAGCAAGATTAAGAGGTTTATTTATTAGTAAAGCTGCTTTTTTCAAAATACAATACTTTAAGAAAGAGGAATTCTTAAAATCAAGAATTTCTTCGTTGGAAAATCATCTTAGTCTGAACTATGATGCTACTTTAGAAAAACAAATTTTTGATTGTCAGAAAGATTTAATTCTGCTTCACCAAAATAACCTCTCCTTAGCTGAACAAAAGCTACTTGCTTCATATTCAGAGTGGGCCCAGGTTCCATCTAAATTGTTAGCGAGAATTATTAAAGTTAACTTCAGAAATCCAAATATTACATCTTTATCTTATAATAACAGATTATATAATACTGATGAAGAGATTATTCAACTTTTCACCTCTCTTTACACTGAGTTATATTCAGGTTCTTCTAATTCTGTTAAAGATAATCACTCAAAACTCTTTTTAGACTCTTTGCAGTTCCCTAAACTGAATGATAATCAGCAAAAACTACTTTCTACCCCTATATCGGTACAAGAAATCTCGGATTCAATAGATAATCTTAAATTGGGTAAATCTCCGGGACCTGATGGTTTTACTCCAGAATTTTTCAAAACTTTCAAATTGGTAGTTCTTCCCTTTCTATTTAAAGTTTACAATCATATAAGAGTTAATGATATCTCAGATATTCATTGGAACACATCCAAAACCATTCTAATTCTAAAAAATAATAAAGATAAATCTGACCCAGTAAATTATAGACCCATTTCTTTAATTAACGTGGATATTAAGATTCTGTCATCTATTCTGGCCAACAGATTGAAACGGATTTTACTCTCAATTATCTCGTCAGATCAATCAGGTTTTGTGTCTCAGAGACATGCTTGGGATAATACTCTATCTTTAGAGACTATACTTCATCTCATTAAGAAAAATCCAAACCCTATATATGCTTTGATTATAGATGCATCAAATGCCTTTGACAGAGTATGTTGGAACTTTCTATTTCAAACTATGTTATGTTTTAATATTCCCTTATTCTTTATACATTTTTTAAAAGTTTTATACAAGAATATGTTTACTAGACTATACATTAATGGTCAATTTTCTGCTCGATAAAGATCACTAAAGGAACAAGACAGGGTTGTCCAGCCATGCCATTTCTTTTCAACATTTACTTAGAACCTTTGCTATTGTTTATTACTCAAAATACTTTTCATAACATCCCTAGAATTCTTAATACTAATATTCATTTCTCTGCTTTTTGCGGATGATTTAGTAATCTACTTTCAAACTCCATTATCTGATTACAGAAAAATAATGAATTCTATTGATTATTTTTCTTTGGTTTCCAACTATCTTTTAAATTCTACAAAAACTCATATTTTTCCCTTAAATCATTTAGCACACAAATCTTTTTTGTTTCCAGACGATCATTTTCAGTTTACTTATAATATAAAATATTTAGGAATCAATTTAGAACACAATAATAAATCTTCCTTTCAAAATAATATTAATAAATTATGGAATTCTATATTGTCTGATATGGACAGATGGAAGCATCTAAACCTTTCATTTCTTTCAAGGGTGGCCATTATTAAAATGAATATTCTGCCTAAATTTCTTTACCAATTCTCATCATCTGATCAGATAATTTCAAAAAATTTTTTGAGTCTGTAAATAAAGCTTTGGCAAAATTCATATGGTTCCCTAAATCTGTTAGAATTTCCTATTCTAGATTGGCATTTTTGAAGGACAAGGGAGGTTTGGGTTTACCTAATCTTTATCTCTATTATTTGATTGTCTCATCCAATAAACTTCTTACTATCTCTAAATTCAATAACACTTCTTATCCAAATCACTCTTTATGGATAAAATTATGGTATAATTATGTCATTTCTAATAATTTAAATCCTGAAGCTATTCCCTTTATCTCTCTGGATAGTTTATTTATTAAAAATGTATCTATAGTATTTAAACAAAAGATTAGAGATTTCCAAACCTTACTCAAAATGTGTAAACTAGAAAAGATCTCGCACCATGTTCAGCCAATTCATCTAAACCCAAATATATTATTGGACAATAAACTTTTGAACTTAACAAACTATCCTTTAATCAAAAATCTAAAAGTAGGAGATGTTTTGAAATATCTTCACTTGCCTTTATCTGACTGGCATAAGTTATTGAAAGTAAACTGGAATTACTCACCAATTCTTACACAACTAAGAGCAATAATTAAAAACAAATTTGTATCTCTGGTCCCCATAGACTCACAATTGAAAAACCTTAACACGATTATCAAAATACTTTCATCATCTGATAAAATGCTCTCAAACTCATATAAATTAATTAATTCTTTAATGATGGACCACAACTGTCTTTTATCTAATGTTTGGTTGAATTATAATTCCCAGTTGTCAGAATCTCAGAAAGTCCTGGCTATTAGACACACTAAGGAATTTATCCCTTTTAAAAAATTAACATACACACAATTAATGATTAATAATGATGCCTACTTTACCCCAATCAAATTAAACAAATTTAACCCAAATAAGTCCCCTTCGTGTTCATGCTGTTCTCATCCCCAAGCAGACCTCCTTCATATTCTATGGTATTGTCATTTTTCTCACAGATTGTGGACATCTTTGAAAGTCAGACTGCAGAAAATGGGATATCAAAAATCCACGTTGATGTGGGAATTTGCTATTCTACATATTCCATTGATTCATCTTTCAAAAGTTGATATTCATGTTATCATTTTTATTTGCTCATTACTAAAACTTTATATAATACAAAATTGGATTGATCGTTCTAAATTAAAATGGGTTACTTTCCAGAAAATGGCTTTTAAATTTATTGATGCTCAAAGATACTTAGGTGGAAGTCCAAAAAAAAAAGCTGTTAGAAAGGTTGTGTTAGAAAAGGTTCTAAACATATTAAATAGTTAATGTTAAATATTTTTTTTTTCCTCTCAGGTTGCCTAACTTGTATATAGTGTACATATGTTGTATGTTTTATTTCTAAATAACTTATCAAAATCTCATGAAGGTTGTTATCACTAGATGAATTGTTATATGTTCATTTATGCCTTCTTGTTATTTATAATCTTTTAATTGTCTTGCTATTCATATAATTAATAAAAAATGTTTTGAGAAAAAAAAAAAACTTTTTGAAAGGTTCTGCATTTGTTAGTGAAATATGTAATTTTATTTTATATTAAATTGACTTTTAAATCATTTCAAGCATTTTTCATCTTCCATTAATATGATGAATACAAAAACTTGATCCGCACATTTCAGAATATGGCAATAAAAATTACTATAAGTAAATTAAGTACATGATACTTAAAATATAATCATAAAAGAATGCTTCTTGTATAGAAGTTAGATGTTAAATGCATATTCCAAGCACTAGAAGTATTGATAGTAACATATATGCATTCATAATACAAACATTCACTTAACAGCACTCACTCAGTTATATATTTACTCTCATGCATAGATACTTCGAACATGTTCACTCTCAACTGTTAATATATATATCAAGCATCTACTCATAATTTACAAACACATACACACAATTATATGTATGCATATCTATGTAAATATATTATGCATATACATGCACATACAATATACACAAATATGTAATTTTAAATTGTAGCACCAAGTATATTGCCATATTCTATTACTTTCACCTTTTCACTCATGTTATTAAATGAGGTTTAAAAAATTTATGACGTGATCTTGATATGTATTGATGTTATGATGTCTCTAGGTTAAAGAGTTGTTGATGTTGTCAGTTTTATTTTTTCCTCCATATAAATGCTTAAATGCTAGGCTATTTATATTATATTCTATAATAGGATTAATTAGAGGAAATTACTATATAAAACATATTGATTAAATAGAGAAATTTGAAATGCATTATTTCTGGGATATTTTTGATATATTCAGAAATATATAATATAATTCTTTATTATTAACATTCCCAACTTTATATTTCTATGCTCTTAAATATTAATATTTCCCAAATTAATACTTTATATTGTTTATCCTTTTAACATTACTTGAGTGTGCTCTAAGAAGTTATAATTAATAATATTTTTTTAATTAAGAAGCAGTAGCAACTGTTTATCTTGGTGACATTGGGATGGTCAGTTGGAGTGTGACTTGTATGATTATATCGTCAAGTCAACGAATTTTCATTCCATGATGGGAGGTTTGAATTAATGTAAGTTTGAAATTTGCTTTTTTTGCATCTGTCCATAACAGCAATTATTAGTACTTGTTTATTATATTTTAAGCTAAATCATCTTAAATCAGAGCATTTACATGTTCTTATAAATGTCGACATATAATTTTGCCTCATTAAACATCAATGGACTTAATAATCCATTGAAGAGGAGTAGCTTAAACAAATATTTTAAACTGCATAAAGCTCACATGATTCTTCTTATAAGAAACACATTTGTTACCAGAAGATGTAGATTGATGTTAAAAGATTAATCAACTCCTGTGAGCTTTCATTTTAAATCAAAAAGGAGAGGCACTCTTATTCTTTGGAGAAATTCATTACAATTGGCTAAAATATTAAATACCTTTTCAGAAAAAATGTCATGTTGGGTTTAGCAGTAGTAGAAATTGACAAAATCCCTTATACTTTTGTGAATTCTTACTGGATACCAGGAATTAGAGCCAAAGTTGCTAAGAAATATTTGGATATTATAACCTTATATAGAAACTGTGAATTTATTATTGCAGAAGATTTAACTGTATTCTTTCTAGTAAAGACACAACTGCTGATAAGGTTCCTAAGCTATCCTTAGTAGCTAAATACTTAGATCATTTTATTAATTATCAACATTTGAGAGATACCTATGATATTACATAAACTAACTTATAGATTTGGCACCCAGACAAACATTGACAAAGTTTTTATTTCTAGTAGTTTATTTACTAAAATTGAAGATTATGATAACTTCATGTCCTTTATCTGACTACAATGCTATTACATTTAGATTAATGTTAAGGCCAAATAATTTGATTTATTATTAGAGAATTCCTGCTTATATAATAAAATTAAAACACTTTAAGGAATGGTGTCTAAAAGAAATACATAAATACATTGAAATTAAAAATAACGGAGAAGCTCCTGAAGTAATTCTCTGGGATTCTTTAAAAGCTTATCTCTATGGAAGAATTAAAACTCGGTACATATGCAAAAAAGAATGGGATAAGGAGTTGGTGTCTTTGCAATCTAATATAGATAAATTGCAATCCAATTTAAAACCTTATGACAAATTGGAAAACACTGAGTTGAAAATATTAAATCAGAAATATCTTGATGTACTTCACCATATATCAATAAATCAGGAAAAATTAAAATTACAAACATATTCAATAAACCATAAAAACTTACACAGGGTGGCTGTTAGAGCTAAGAAAAAATAAATACTAATCATATTAAAGAGATAATTTCCAAACAAGGTGATAAAAATAAAAAGTGACTGATTTAAAGGATATACTAGAATGCTTAAGGAAACAAAAGGGCACAAACTGGTAACAACAAGGAAACCACAACAGACAGAAAGAACCAGCCACTCGTTCACTTAACGCTCGAATTTATTGAAAACACAAAAAACAGCGTTTTCGCGTCCTGTATCAGGAAGCTTCATCAGAGATGTAGAATAGCGCGAGACAGCGCTTTAAATAACAAATACCAAGTACGTAAAACGTACTACACTAATTACCTATATTTACAAATTGTGACATTTGCTTCAAATAAAACTAAAACATCCCAAAATAAAATATTAAAATAAGGTAATACATAGTGTATATGTTAACAAATGCACTGTTGATGGAAAATCAACAAGCTATTATACGTGAGCTACCCAGAAAACACTGAGTAAGTGGATACAATAACAATATAAAACCGACAGTATATTTTGTTAAAATCAACTGTAAAATATGTCACTCTAACAGAGCAAGATAAACATCTAAGCATTCACCAAAAAATAGATGAAGTCTATTAATGAGCAGATAACAATTCGCTACTATAATGCCTAGAAAACAAAGAATTTTTTTTTTAAATATCTTTAATAATAAAAATTCTATAACCTCATAAAATACATTTAGCTAATACTCTTATGGAAAATACAACAACGAGAACTAAACATGTTGGAACAATAGTCCAATATACAGAGCAAGAGTTGACATGAAGGTGTCACCTCATGTGCGATTTGAGTTTCAAAAAGGGTGTGATATTACAACTTTCATTTAAACCTGGGGTACTAAAAGCATTCATTTTAAGTTGCCATAGAAGTTCACGTACCTCCAGGTTCAAAGAAAGTGGTCCACCTCTATAAGATTCAGATAGGTGGTCAACACCCATAAATAGGAACAGTGGCCAGGAAATAGACCAATATGCTTGGCCAATGCGTTCTCATTGTTTCCAGTTCTAATAGCGTAAATGTGCTGGTATATTCTGTCCTTAAACCTTCTATCGGTCTTACCGATATAGAAGGCAGGACAGCATGCACAGTACGCTATGTAGATAATAGACTTAGTATTACAATCAATTCTGTAAGTAATGGGATATTTTTTGTTATTATTATCTACAGAACAGAAGCCACCTGTTTTAATGTAAATACAATATTTACAAAAACCACATGCAAAAGACCCCTTGGTTCTAGATGTAGAAGTATCTACCATACTAGCTTGTAACAGATCTTTAATATTTTGCCCACGCCTAAAGACGATATGTGGTTTTTCCCCAAGTTTTTCAAGTAAGAAACTGTTATTGGTAATAACGGACCAATTCTTGAAAAGGATGTCACATATCTGACTAGAATCCACATTAAATGTTGTAATAAAACTACACAACACCACATTGGTAGGTTCATCTACTATGCTGGCCAGGCTGGTTCCCACATTTTCAGTAGGTGGCATTTCTTCAAAAGAAAAAGATTGAGTGGACGACAATAGAGGTTTATAAAAGCCACTAGATCTTTTGTGGCTAACTTCACCTATCAAATCGTCTATCAAGGTGTTTGGGTAGCCTCTGTTTGAAAATAAATCTCTCAAGTACTCACATTCACTAAGGAAGTCTTCTAGCTCACTACACATATGGACGGCTCTTACAAGCTGTCCCTTGACAATAGCTCTTTTTTGTCTCATTGGGTGTGAGCTAGAGAAATGGAGAAATGAATTAATATAAGTGTCTTTTCTATAAATGACAGAATTAAACAAATTATTTTGGCCATTTTTTGACAATTTAACATCCAAATAATTAATAACTTCCGTATTAAAGTTATAAGTAAACCTCAGGAAGGGAGTTGTACTATTTAAGAAGGCTACAAAATTGTCTGCTTCACTGGAATTCCCTTTGAACAATAGGAAAGTGTCATCCAGGAAGCGGGTGTAATAAGAAATTTTGTTGGTCCACTCCACATTACTGAGCACATACTTCCTCTCCCAAAATGCCATGACCAAATTGGCTACGGCTGCTCCACAAGGGGAGCCCATAGCTACCCCTTGTTTTTGGATGTAGACTTCATTTTCAAAAATGAAAAAATTAGATGTCAAGATTATGTCCAGAATTTCTGTGATATTGTCAATCTCATTAGAAGAGGCACCGAGCTCTATAAGAAGAAGCTCGATCCACTCACAGGCCTCTAAATGGGGTATAGATGTATATAAATCTACAACATCTATTGTTAAAAAGTTGTTCCCTTGAACTTCCCCAAAATTGTTGATGTCAGTGAGAAAAGACCACGAATCTTTACAGATGGTTGGCACTTGTTCGACATATTTTCTAAGGAGTGAGTCTATGTACTTGGAGCAGGGGTAAGTCACTGAGGCCCGCCCATCAATCAGAGCTCTCATTGGAGGATCCCCAAGGTTTTTATGAACCTTGGGGATCCCAAACATAACTGGAATTCTGGGAAATAAGATATCAATGTATTTGAAGGTGTCTTCGTCAATTCTACCATTAATATAGAGGTCACGAAAATAACCTCTAATTCTTTTTGAACTCATGTTCATCTCATTGGTAGAAGATTTATTGTAAGACGTAGAAAGTAAAACCTTCAACATACGTTCACAGTAATCTTTTTTCTCAAAAATGGCCAAGCCGCCGCCCTTATCAGGTTTTATAACCCTAACTTTTACAAACCGTAAAGAGCTTAGGGCTAAATGTTGTTCCTTGGTGATGTTAAATTTATTAAAGTTAGTTTTACTTGAGCCAACCATGTGCCTAATATCTAATTCACACATGTGCTCAAATATTTTGAGTGTCAAATGCAATGGTGGATTAAAGACGCTTGAAAGTCTTAACCTATTTTCACAAAGGAATTCAGTACCACTAAACAGTAATTTCAAATTTAATTTTCTTATCTAACATTTAAGGTCCAAAAGTACCTTAGCTACATCTGTTACAAGCTAGTATGGTAGATACTTCTACATCTAGAACCAAGGGGTCTTTTGCATGTGGTTTTTGTAAATATTGTATTTACATTAAAACAGGTGGCTTCTGTTCTGTAGATAATAATAACAAAAAATATCCCATTACTTACAGAATTGATTGTAATACTAAGTCTATTATCTACATAGCGTACTGTGCATGCTGTCCTGCCTTCTATATCGGTAAGACCGATAGAAGGTTTAAGGACAGAATATACCAGCACATTTACGCTATTAGAACTGGAAACAATGAGAACGCATTGGCCAAGCATATTGGTCTATTTCCTGGCCACTCGTTCCTATTTATGGGTGTTGACCACCTATCTGAATCTTATAGAGGTGGACCACTTTCTTTGAACCTGGAGGTACGTGAACTTCTATGGCAACTTAAAATGAATGCTTTTAGTACCCCAGGTTTAAATGAAAGTTGTAATATCACACCCTTTTTGAAACTCAAATCGCACATGAGGTGACACCTTCGTGTCAACTCTTGCTCTGTATATTGGACTATTGTTCCAACATGTTTAGTTCTCGTTGTTGTATTTTCCATAAGAGTATTAGCTAAATGTATTTTATGAGGTTATAGAATTTTTATTATTAAAGATATTTAAAAAAAAATTCTTTGTTTTCTAGGCATTATAGTAGCGAATTGTTATTTGCTCATTAATAGATTTTACCTATTTTTGGTGAATGCTTAGAAGTTTATTTTGCTCTGTCAGAGTGATATATTTTAACAGTTGTTTTTAACAAAATATACTGATGGTTTTATATTGTTATTGTATCCACTTACTCAGTGTTTTCTGGGTAGCTCACGTATAATAGCTTGTTGATTTTCCATCAACAGTGCATTTGTTAACATATACACTATGTATTACCTTATTTTAAAAGTTTTTATTTTGGGATGTTTTAGTTTTATTTGAAGCAAATGTCACAATTTGTAAATATAGGTAATTAGTGTAGTACGTTTTACGTACTTGGTATTTGTTATTTAAAGCGCTGTCTCGCGCTATTCTACATCTCTGATGAAGCTTCCTGATACAGGACGCGAAAACGCTGTTTTTTGTGTTTTCAATAAATTCGAGCGTTAAGTGAACGAGTGGCTGGTTCTTTCCGTCTGTTGTGGTTTCCTTGTTGTTACCAGAATGCTTAAGGAAATATTCCAAAGAAATTAATAACAAAGATACTGACTTAGAAATCAACAACATAATCAATGACTTTTTGAAAGACAATATAAGATTTAAATTAACCAAAGAACAAAGATCCAAAATTGATAAGACATTCCCCGGGATTCAGTAAGGTTCCCATGCTCCCACACTTAAGAACTGCCATGTGGCAATTACATTGAGCAAGACCACTCATAGGGGGTTGCATACCCTCAACAGCATAGATCAATGCAGAATGTCCAGATATGTGGCACATACATCTGGCTTTTCCCTCATTTACCCTGCCAAATCACTGGGATGATCTCATCTGAAATAATGGCAAACATACAAGTGTCAGACATCAAATCTGTCAGAAAATGTACATAAAAACAAATCCCATTACCCTAACAACATCCCCCCATGTTTATAAGAGCAATAATTAAAATATAATAATATAAACACTTTTTTATCAAACAGATTACATTTAACCATAGGTGCGTGGGTTTGCCCATTGCCTAGCTATGCATACTGTAGCTTAAATGCCACAAGAAGATAAATATCAAGATACATGCAAATGAAGCAGTACTACAATAGTGTAGTGGTCAGAGCATTTGCCTTATGAGCAGTCATTTCTGGTTCGATTCTCTTGCCAGTAAATTCCATTTTCCATGTCAAATCACTTTATGAACAATATTTTTTGTTGCATAACCTACTAAATGACATATATTTGTGAACTGGAGTACTGCATTAAATGCAAGTGTAAGGTGTCATTGTAATAATGTTGTAAAATCCTCAGATAAACACAAATGCCCCATACAGTATATGTACACATGAATCAGGGATACAAATCAAAGGTATAATGTGTAATGAATGATAAATCCGTAGTGTCCAAATCCACCACCTTCCCAAGAACCATATTACATTTCTGTCTAAATTAGTGTGGGGTAAGCGGGAGTAAGCACTATTAAGCAGTAGTAAGTGGGAGTAAGCATATTTAAGCAGCAGTAAGTGGATTTAAGCCTGTTTGTGTGGGGGTAAGCAATGCACACACAGGTTAAGCAATATTGAAGCTAACCCTGTGTAAGCATATTTAACTGGAAGCTAGCATTGTTTACCATCTCGTAAACCTGTGCAAACCTGCTTACAATTGCAAAGTGCCTTAATCACTCTGTATCCAACAGCCGCTGCTCTGCCCAGCAACAAAATAAACAGCCCTTGCAGGTCTTGAACCCAGTGCCCTGTACACTATAGTCACAGTAGTTAACCATTAAGCCATCACAGCAGTACAGAAGATTAAGGTATCACCAAACAGATCCTCACTATAGGAAAATCAAACTTAACATGTGAAAGGAATCTATATACAGCTTTATGTTGTATAACCTGCTACATAACATAAATATGTGAACTGGAGTACTGCATTAAGTCCAGATGAGAGGTGTCATTGTAATAAAGTGTTGAAATCCCCTAATAAACACAAGGACTCCATACAGTGTATGTACACATGAATCATGGATACCAAACACACATATAACATGTAATGAATAGTAAATCAATGCCAAAGAGCAAATAGTGTGCAAATTAAAAATTAAGCAATGCTAAGCATTGCACAGCCCTGCTTACTAGGTGTAAGCAATGTGTAGGCCAGCTAAATCAGTTTGCTCATTGGTATACCCCTTTAAGTAATGCCAACCTTAGGTAAGCAGGTTTGCCCATAGCTTAGCATTTTCAAAACCATCCAATCATGGCAAAGTATGGGAAATTGGCCTATTTAAACCCCACAGGCAGGAATACATCTCATAACTGGTTGCAGCTTCCTCCTGTAGGCACTATAACTGGTGTGGGAGAAGGAGTATGCTTCCGGGCGCAGCTCTGGTGCATCCAGGAGTCCAAAGTCATGGCAGGACTCCTTGTTAAAGACCATGACCAGAGACTGTTGCAGAGCTAGTACCAGGGTTTTCAATTTAAAGAGGAAGCCTGGGAAGGTCTTGCCCATGACCTCACCAGTGCCACTGGCATACCTCGAACTGGTGAGCAGGTCAGGCATCACTATGCTGACCTGAAGTGGAGAAAGAGGGAGCTCTTGGATCAGTGGATCCAAGAGGCTAGGTGGACGGGTGATGTCCCAGCCTTGTGTAAGTATCAGTCTACTACCTGTTTAATAAATGCCAGTTCATGCATATTATGGATAGATATGGCTAAATATTCCTCTTATGTCTTTGACAGCGGCAGACAAGTGGGCTGTGAACCGGGAAGCCCATGCCTGTAGACTGCAGAGGTTGCATCGCAAGGCAGGTTAGTAATACTCTTGCATGTACTGTCATAAGACATAAATCTAAAAGTAGTAGAAAGTTAATTGCCAGTATAAAACCTGTATTGTGTATGGAATGTACTGAATAAACCAGAAAATATGGCAGAATGGGTTTCATATAGGTTGTATGTAAATAAAAGGTTAACAGCCTGACAATAAAGGTCTAACTGCTGGACTACTTGTGTTTACTCTGGTATCATATGGTAATGTAGTGTTACAATCTCTTAATAGTACTGTTGTATTAAGCACTGCTAACATGGAACAAGGAACAAGAAACTAAGGGTAATGCTGCTAAACGCCAGAAGTCTTAACATCAAGATGCACGCACTCGAAGCTCTCCTCAGTATGGAGAACATCGATATCTGTGCAGTGACAGAAACTTGGTTCAAGGCTCCAGAGAGCACCCCAGCACTACCAGGCTATACTTCATATCATGCTTTTTGGCCCCAAAACCCGGACCGAACCACAAAAGGAGGGGGAGTTTCCATATTTATCAAGGATATCCACACCTCCAGGTTAGTGGCATTGCACGAAGTATCGGAGACCATCCATGTGCAACTAACAGTGGGCAAGACTGCTTTTCAGTTTATAGCATCCTACAGACCACCCTCTCAAAGTCAGGAATCCCATTCGGCTTTCCTGAAAACATTGGAGAACATGAAGATCTCTCTGAACACCATTATATTGGGCGACTTCAACTACCCAAACATTGACTGGAAGCACTACTCAAGCCCCAGCACCTTAGCCCAAAGATTCCTGGAAATTATAAACTCAAATGCTATGGAACAACTAGTCACCACTCCCACAAGAGGGGACAACATACTAGACCTGATCATTACCAACATGGGGACTCTATGCTCCACACCAGAAGTATATCCCTCATTGGTAAGATCAGACCATAAATTAATTTCACTGGATGTCCACATCCCGACCCCACCCCCAGCCCAGAAAACCACAGTGAAAAACTTCTCAAAAGCGAACTTCTCACTTCTCAAAACTGAAGTGGAATCCTTCAAGGCCCCAGGGCCAGTAGAAACTACAGCCCAAACTGCAGAATCCTATATAAATGCATTCTACGGACATCTCCAGGAATGCATGGATCATGCTATCCCAAACAAAACCAAGACCCAATCATCCAAAGGCAGGCGCCAGTCTGGTGGACCCCTGCCATAAATAAACTGTACAACAGAAGGAGGAAGCTACTACATGATAGAGCAAAATCCCTAATAGGGAAGGCATCTCTGATCAGTACTAGCAAAAAATTACGATCCCTCATAAAATCCTCCAAGGCCAGCTTTGAGAGAAAAATTGCACAGGACACCAAAGACAATCATAAGGCTTTTTTCAGTTATGGTAGAAACCTGGGATGCAACTCCCAGACTTGTTCTGAGTTGATTCTAAATGACAAAAAATACACTGAACCCACAAACATCGCCAATATCCTGGCAGACAGGTTCAGTGCAAACTTCTCCCCCCCCCCCCAAAAGAGCAAATATCTATCCAGGCAGAGGGCTGCCTCCCAAACATCTCAGATGCTCAGGTGAAGGCTGCCCTCTCCAAAGCAAAAAACACTGCTTCCATGGGACCAGATGGCGTCCCAGGTTGTGTCCTACATGAACTACAAGAGGAACTAATCCCTCAAATAAAACAGCTATACAATCTCAGCCTCACTACAGGATATGTGCCCACAGAATGGCGTACAGCAACAGTGGTCCCACTCCACAAAGGTGGAGCATCTACGGACCCTGGAAACTATCGCCCCATAAGCCTGACTAGCTTAGTCTGCAAGGCTATGGAGAGGATCATCATGGAGCTCATAAACAAGGACATTGGGGACCTACAGACACTAGATCCTACCCAGTTCGGCTTTGCCAAGTGCAGATCCTGCCTTTTGAACGTGGTTGACTTCTTTGAAACAGTCACCAAAGCCATAGATGAAGGGAAGGTAGTCCACACAGCCTATCTGGACCTTGCAAAGGCATTTGACACAATACCCCACTCTGGCATCATAGATAAGCTATCCAGCTTAAATATAAACCCCTATGTCACAAGATGGGTCGCAAACTGGCTCAAAGACAGAACCCACAGAGTGAGAATTGCTGGAGCCATGTCAGACTCGAAACTGGTCACAAGTGGTGTTCCACATGGTTCTGTCCTGGGACCACTCTTGTTCGGTATATACTTTTCCGAGGTACAGGCAAACGTGGGAGGACTATGGCTCACCAAGTTCGCAGACGACTGCAAACTGGGCGCCATAATCAACTCTCCAGCTGACACAAACATCCTTCAAAATGGTCTCATAGAGACAGATAACTGGTGCAAGTGCCATGGTTTAAAGCTAAATGCCAAAAAATGTATAGTCATACCCTTTGGCAAAAACAATGTGCCCACAAATTACCACATAGGCGGAAACCCATTAAGTACAGAGAAAGTTATTAGGGACCTGGGGACCCAAGTTGATAGCAATCTCTCCTTTGACAACCACATTGCCAAAGTGGTTAGAAAGACCTTCTACATAGCCCACCTCATCACAAAGGGTTTCACATCTAGATCAAGAGAGGTAATCGTGCCCCTTTATTCATCCCTCATCAGGCCCATCATAGAATACAATGGGGTGTACCTTACCTGACACCTGCAGCAATTAGAAAGACCCCAAAAGTATCTCACCAAGAGGATCAAGGGTCTCAAACAGATGCCATATACTGCTCAGTTAAAAAAACTCCAGCTCTACTCAGTTGCATACTGCCTACTTTGAGGCGATCTATGCCTGACATACAAAGCTATGTCAAATCCAGAATTAATGGACATGCTCCACCTCAGTAAATCTAAATCCCTTAGAGCCACACGCTCGAGGGACTTGAACCTCAGCACAGAAATAAATAGAACTTGCTGGAGGGACAGGTTCATAACCCAGAGGCTCCCTTCGCTCTGGAATAGAATTCCAGTTCATGTGAGGCAGAGCACCTCACTGAATCTCTTCAAGAAGAATCTCGATAAGTGGATGGGGGATCGTAGGTTTGTCCCAGGGATTACTCCCGTGTCACTATTAGACAGAGGCACAGTAAACTAAACTTTAAAAAAGGGCACAGTATACTCAAATCAAGGGGTGGCGTAAGTCATACATAATCGGGCTAGGCTTATAATTGCCCCAGGGCAGATAGCCTAGTATGAACCTATGAACCTATGAACCTATGAACCTATGAACACTGTGCTGCATAAATAAAATGTGTAGAAATGTCTGTATACAACTGTTGTAATCACAGGAGGTCATATTGTACAACTAAGAGAGACTTAGACAGAAAACAGTGAAAGGATAGACAACATAATCCAAATAGCACACTCAAATGAAATGTGAAGCATTGTATTTTTAGCACACACAGCCATGGTTCGAATCCTGGGAGTGGTAGTAAGCTACATGCAGAATCATACCCCACAACTGTACAGATATTGTCAGAAAGTCCAGATAATTAGTGTAAGTCCCCTGCCTGTCCCTCTGCCCCCCTGGCAAATCAATGGAATGATCCCAGAAGTTTAGGCAACAAATAATGACATATAACTGATTGTCACACATCATAACTGTCAGGAATATATCCATAAGAACAAACCTGTAACTCTATCAACTCACCAAAGTGTTATGAGAGTAATAAGCAAAGTATGTCCCGACTCCACCCCCATGTTGTGAAGCTATGACCAGAGTGTGTAGAGTAAGACAGTGAGAAGTATGTGCATAATAATAATGTGAAACCTGGTAATATGTGTGACAACATTCAGGCAGTGTTAACAAACATTCCCCCACAGGTCTTTCAGATACAAAAACTGTGCCTAGAAATTAAAGATTGAAATCCAGGACTGGTAATGTTTAGTCTGGTATTGTATGGCAGTGTTAGTGTTGTGGTATCTATCTCTGACTAATAAGGTATTACTCATCACTGTCATCTACACAGTGCTACATAATAAAACTGTCTAGGAAACCCTTTATAAGTGTATTAGAATTACAAGGTAAAACCACAGGAGACTTATAGAAAGAATTCAGAGAAAAGACACACAGCAAATATCTATATAGCACACCCAACTGTGATGTACACTGTGTTATTTTAGCACACACAGCCATGGTTCAAATCCTGGGAGTGATAGTAAGCTGTATGCAGAATCATACCCCTCAACTGTACAGATCTGTCCGGAATGTCCAGAGAATTGACCCATATCTGCTAGCTGTTACCCTCTCCCCCCGCCATATCAGCGTGCTAATCTCTGACATGTAGGCAGCATTTAATGTCATATAACTGACTGGCAGGCCTGTAAATATTTGGAAAATGTCTATGAAAACAAACCTGTCATTGTACAACTCACCAAAAGTTTATGAGGGCAATAGACAAAATATGTCCCGGTTTCACCTGCATGTTGTCAAGACATGCTCAGAGTGTGCACAATAAGAGCTGGAGAGGTATGTGCATAACATCAACCTGGAATCAGGGAATATGCGTAGAAACAGTCAGGTAGTGTTAACAAACAATACCTCCACAGGAATACCAGGTAAGAGGTGTATACTGCAGGTAAAACTCAGTTCATGTATATAGTTGTCTACATCCATACCACTGTCCAAACTAAGGCCATAGGGTAGTGTAATAATACCTGTAAGGTACATATCACAGCACTGACTGGGAAAGTAATGAGAACTACAGGGATATACAAGTTGTTAATTGACATCTCCCCCCCACCATATCTGCAACAATAAACTAAATACATAACTCAATCAATATGTGCACTATTAAATCTACTGTTGGGACATATGTCCTATTGTTTGATAAATATTGAAATTTGTTCTATGCATGTGCCATGTTGAAATACTCCCACACTGGTGACATGCTGCCATCAATGTACCTGCATGCTTTTGTAATGGCCACTGTGGTTCCATATATGCATGTGTTCTGTTTGCTATGCAACTATTCCATATCTGGTGTTTTGGGTTAATGGGAATATCTATGCATGCTGTTATACCTAATCCTGGAATGTGTTGACTATTACTAACCCACATATGTTGCAAAACTCAAACACCATAACACGATTGGGAAGGCCTGTCCCAGAGGACCCACCTCTTCCACCTCATCTGGCTGTGGCACCGGGCACCAGCACATCTGGGGCCCACTCCGGGACCTCCTCGTCCGCTGGTCCTGCACCATCTTCAGGTGGAACTGCCTCAGGGGATGTGGCTCACCCCCCAGAGAGTGGGCGCTGACAGGATACTATCACCTGTCATCATGCCTGGGGTCTGGTGTGCAGCGAGCTCCACAGGGAGTTTGGATATCTGCTACACCAGCTTGAGGGCCGCATGGTACAAATAGAGGGTCAGTCTGCCCCTCATATGCAGCCCCCAGCACAGCCACCTTCAGGGCCATGAAGGTGCAGTGGTGACTGCCCATGGTTGGGGACTTCAGTCCCACTGTTTCCACTAGGGGGCACATGGGCTTCCAACTTCCAAACACCCCTCTCCATCCAAGGTGTTTACCCCCATGTGTCATATACCACCCCTGTATGCTGTCTTATCTGTCTTGTCTGTTGTCCTACCCAACCTACCTCCCAAAATATACCTACTATCCCTCCCCAACATCCCACTCTCACCTTAAAAAAAAAAAAGGGCAATCTGTTCCCCCCAAAAAATTTCACCCCATTCATAGCTGCCCATTTCACACATGTCCACTGGACACATGTAATCTGATCTAATTGGCTTCACAACATATTATTGTTGTCCTCACCCCTCTCTCAGGGGTATGAGTGTCCAAATCTACCTCCAAATCAGTGTATATGCACAGCTGTTTCTGTAGAAGAAATGGGCAGCTATGAACCTTCCCTACACCGGTCCTGCACATCCCTCGCTATTTTCCCTACTGTCTTTCCCTCTTTGTGCTCCTTTTTCACCACTTTCCTGTCAACCCTTTTTCATTTCTTTTAAAGAAATTAGCATGGGGTTAAGCAGGAGTAAGCACTTTTAAGCAGCAGTAAGCGAGTTTAAGCTTGCTTGCATGGGGGTAAGCAATGCCTGTACAGGTTAAGCAATTTAAAAGCTAAATGAGTATAAGAAACTGTAACCGGAAGTTAGCAGTGCTTACCTTTGCGCAAACCCATGCAAACCCATTTACAACTGCTTAAAAGTGCCTTAATCACTCAGTATCTAATAGCCCTTGTTCTGCCCAGCAACAAAATAAACAGCCTTTGCAAAGCTCGAACCCAGGACACTGCACACTATAGCCAAAGTGATTTACTACTAAGCCATCTCAGATATACATAACCCTAATGTTTTCACAAACATATTATCCAGCACAGTCATTCAACAGCACAGGAAATGTATTTATACATGTACATGTGTGTGTATGTATGTGTGTGTGTGTGTGTGTGTGTGTGTGTGTGTGTGTGTGTGTGTGTGTGTGTGTGTGTGTGTGCGTAGATATATTTATATATATATATATATATATATATATATATATATATATATATATACATATGCATACATCTATAGATATATATGTCTACATATATATGTATATGTATGTAAGCAGATATATATATATATATATATATATATATATATATATATATATATATATATATATACATACATATATATATATATATACAGATATATATCTATAGATATAAAAGAGAACATAAATACATATATGATCAAAGGCACCGTTAATGGGGATGAGGGGGCCCAAGTTAAATACCTCTTGTAAGTATTGATATCACCCCCTCCCCCACAGCCAGACAGATCTGCCCTGCAACACAATATCAACTGTTGCAAGTCCCATACCCAGGATCCCTGCACAACATGGCCACAAGACATTAACAGTAATCCATCCCAACTGCATGATGTCAGGATGGTATCAATAACATATCACGCAGTACAGTCTGGCTACCATAGGGAATGTGCAATGTGGAACCAGGAAACATTCCAAAATACATATACACGCACACATATATGCATATATATATATATATATATATATATATATATATATATATATATATACATATATATATATAGGTCTACCTGATAACACCAGCACGCCAACACACGGACAACAAAATAACCAACATGAAAAAAAACAACAAAAAAAGAAAGTTCAAAAACACGAAGCTTCACATGCCCGACAAATCAAAATCCCAACAATCAACAAAACAAATACCTTTCCCGAAAAACACACACACAACACAAGCACACCAAAAACCTTACAAACCTACACTAAACCTTACTAACACAACTATCTATGCACTAACCCTAACCCAAACCCTAACCCTAAGGTCCGTCACTATCGCACACTTACCTTACCCGCACCCTAACCCTAACTCACTTAATCCTCCCCTAACCCTTAACTCTGTCACTATCACACACTTACCTTACCCGCACCCTACCCTAATGTCCGTCACTATCACACACTTACCTTACCCACACCCTGACCCTAACGTCTGTCCCTATCGTACACTTACCTTACCATGTCGGTGTTCTCAGCATCGGGATTCTCAACTGTCGGTCTTCTCCGTTATCTGTCTTCCGGTGTCGGTGGTCTCATCATCGGCATTGTGCACTCTCGGCGTTTTCAGTTAGACCCATATAGATATATATATATATATATATATATATATATATATATATATATATATATATATATATATATATATACATATATATATATATATATACATATATATGTAACTACAAATACACACGCATAGATATGTAAAGGAAGATACATATTTAGAGGGTGCACGGCATATTGAACAGCCACTATTCCTACAGTTGCCACCTTTTCAAATGGACAGTGTATGATTCACTCATACAAAAGACAATTGTTGCCTGATACATATACCCACAGAGAAATCAAAGGATATGACACCACACACAGGTTTGCATCCATAAGAAATGCTTATTTGTGTACTATTACAGTTGTATATGCCATGTCATATAGCTGCTAAAAATTTGAAATACATACTGAGTAATGCAACTCTCAAGCAGATCATTTTACACAGTAATCCGAAAGCATAACATATGTTTTTGTCCAGGCCAAGGCCTTCAAGTAGTACAACAGTAAAAGAAAGACTGGGCCAGAGGATAACAATCAATCAACAGTAAGTAATGCAGATGTATAGTTCAGAAGCCTCAAATTACACTCTGTACTCAACTTTTAGGGGGAAAAGAATTAAGTTACCACAATGAGGATGTATCTGTTACATAATTCTTAACTGAAAACATCACAATCACACTTTCAAACAGAGCAGTCTGTATGACAGTAAGCACTAGGCCATCAATGTTCCCAAGGTGAAATGTATTGAAATGTACAGCCATATACCTTAAGGCGGCTTACTACCAATATCCCTCATATGGTATAACAGCCTAGGTTATATATATCACATACCCTCCCCCATAGACTGACTTACAGGGGCATATAACACTTTTACATACACTGACCTCTGGACTGCAGAAGGGCACACATGTTTTGTGCAGCTGAAGCCCACATATATAAGGACCCTACCCCAAAATATGTGTGGAGGTCACAACAGCACTAGAATGATGGCAGGAATGGCAGCATGCCATAATCACAGGCCACTACATAACAACTCCTTACTGCATGTCATATGGACAAAGTCTGGTATATAGGTGGGGGACAGAGGCCGGACCACAGGGCCATATGTGAAATAGTGTTGTTATACACTGAGAAAGCTTCTGGTGTTACAGGATAGTCTGCAACCTACCCTTAGTCAGGAATATGAAGTCAGAAACACAAATGGATGTAGCCATGTACTGATAGCACTCAACACACACAATGCCAGTGATATATCTGACACAAGACCTGTGTGGTGGACAGACAAAACATAACAGGCACACCTCTGGCCATCATGTGGATAGGCCTACAGTTGAGAGCTATGCAGACAGACTGCATTCATAGGTTTGTAGGTTCATAGGTAGATACTAAGCTATTGGCCCTAGGGCCTATAAGACTACCTAAATAGGTACCCTGGCTTTTGCCACCCAAGAAAATTATTTTCCTGTGCCCCTGTCAAGCATAGCCATAGAGGTGATTACCGGGGTGAATTTCCTATTTCCCATCCAATCATCAAGATTTCTCTTGAAGAGTGCTAATGAGGAGCTTTGTTTGATATAGATAGGTAGCTTGTTCCAGAGTATGGGACATCTCTGGGACAGGAATCTATCCCTCCAGCATGTTCTGTTTATTGTAGTGACAAGGTTTAGGTCCCTAAAGCATGTAGCTCGGAGGGATTGGGATTTCTTTAAGTGGAGCATGTCCAACAGCTCTGGGTTTGACATAGCTTTATATGATAGGCAGAGATCTCCTCTGAGTAGGCTATATGCGATGGAGTAAAGCTGGAGTTTTTTGAGACGATCTGCGCAGGGCATCTGTTTGAGGCCAGTAATCCTCTTTGTGAAGTATTTCTGTGGCCTTTCCAGTTGTTGTAGATGTCTTGTGAGGTACATACCAAAAGGGGCATTGTACTCTATAATGGGTCTAATGCGTGATGAGTAGAGGGGAATAATGACCTCTTTTTTCCTGGATGAGAAACCTTTTGTGATGAGGTGTGCCAGGTAGAAGGATTTCCTGAGTACTGTGGCAATGTGATTATCAAAGGAGAGTCTACTGTAATCCCTGTCCCAAGGTCTCTTATCACACTGTTGGTGTTAAGTAGATTACCACCTATGTGGTAGCTCATGGGTACAGAGTTTTTATCAAAGGGGGTGACAATGCTCTTTTTGGCATTGAGCTTGATGCTATGGCTTTGACACCAGGCATCTGTCTCCATGAGGCCCTTTTGTAGGATGTCCACAACATTAGGAGTTTTGATTATGGCTCCTAGTTTGCAGTCATCTGCAAACTTCATTAGCCAAAGACCTTCTGTGTTAGCCTGTACTTCAGAAAAGTAGATAACAAACAGGACAGGACCGAGGCCTGAACCCTGTGGTTCTCCACTTGTCACTGGTCTGAAGTCAGATTTAGATTCTGCTACTTTCACAGTGTGGGTTCTGTCAGTGCGCCAGTTGTCAACCCATCTTGTGACATAGGGATTTATACCTAGTTTAGTGAGTTTATGTGTAATTCCAGAGTGGGGGGTAGTGTCAAAAGCCTTGGTGAGATCTAGATAGGCTGTGTGAACCACCTTACTCTCATCTTCGGCTTTTGTGACTGCTTCAAAGAAGTCTATCAGGTTTAGGAGACATGCTCTGCCTTTTGCAAACCCAAACTGGGTGGGGTCCAGAGTTTGGAGATTAGCAATGTCTTTGTGTATAAGATCCATGATGATACATTCCATGGCCTTGCGGACCAAGCTCGTTAGGCTAATGGGCCAGTAGTTTCCGGGGTCCATGGTGGCTCACCCTTTGTGAAGTGGGATAACCATCACTGTGCACCATTCAGTTGGCACAAAGCCCCAGGTGAGGCTATGATAGAACATGGTGCTTAGGTGGGGTGCCAGTTCATTCTGCAGTTCATGTAGAAAGCAGCCTGCGATGTTGTCAGGCCCCATGGATGCTGTGTTCTTGGCTTTGGAGAGTGTGATTTTTACCTGTGCAGCCATGATTACAGGAACTTTGCATTCTTCCAGTATAGAGACGGGCCCTTTAGGGGGTGAGAGGGTGGTAAAGTTAGCACTGAACTTATCTGCCAGGATGTTGGCAATATCAGTTGGTTCTGTGTATTTAGTGCCATTGTGCTGTAACTCAGAGCAGATCTGAGTGCTGCCATTGAGATTCTTGACATAGCTATAGAATGCTTTGTGGCTGTGTTTAGAATCAGTGGTGATTTTGTTCTCATAACTAGCTTTGGAGGATTTTATGAGGGATCTCAGCTTCTTACTGAGGCTGACCAGGGAGTTCCTCCAATCATGGGATTCTACTCTTTTTTGCAACAGTTTCTTTCTTCTGTTTTAGAGTTTGTTTATGGCAGGGGACCACCAGATTGACTTCCTTTTTTTGCAGGATAGCATCTTGGTTCTGTTAGGGATAGCACGATCCATGCACTCGTGTAAGTGCTTATAAAGTTCATTTGTGTAGGATTCAGCATTCGTACCTCTATTGTCCATCTGCATGGGTGTTATGAAGTTTGCCACTTCTGTCTTAAGAAGCGTGAAGTTGGCTTTGGAGAAATTTTTTACGGTGGTTTCCCTAATGGGGGGTGAGGGCAGGATGTGGATGTCTAGGGCGATTAGCTTGTTGTCAGATCTGACCAATGAGGAATTGACCTCTGATGTGGAACACTGGGCGCCCATGTTGGTAATGACCAGGTCTAGGATATTGTTGCCCCTGGTGGGGGTGTGGATAAGTTGATCCAAGGCATTGGAATTTATGAATTCCAGACAACGTTAAGCAAAACAGTTGGTACATGAGTAGTTTTCCCAGTTAATGGTGGGGATTGAAATTGCCCATTATTAGTGTGTTGGGTTGTACCCTAATGTTTTCCAGGTATTAAGAAATGAGGAGTGGGAATCCTGGGGAATGGTGGGGGATTTGCAGCAAGTTACAATTTGGATTGCAGTCCTACCCAGAGTTAGTTGTACTTGGGTAATCTCAGATGCATTATGCTGAGCAACTAGCCTGGAGGTGTGGATATCCTTAATGAATATGGACACGCCTCCGCTTTTAGTGTTTCGGTCCAGGTTAGGTGGCCGAAAGGTGTGGTATGAATTATAGGCTGGTAATGCAGAGGTGCTCTCTGGAGCCCCGAACCAGGTCTCTGTCACTGCACAGATGTCAATGTTCTACATTTTAAGGAGTGCCTCGAGTGAGTGCATTTTGAGGTTTAGACTTCTAGCATTGAGTAGCATTACCCTCAGATTTTGCTTGTTTGTACCTGTTAAGGTAGTGAATTTATCATTTGAACCTTGCCTAAAAAAAAGGCACTATAGGGCTGGTAAGAGCCTTAGCCAGTATCCGAAATCCCAAGGGCGACAGATGCAGACCATCTCTGGCAAAGCATTGTGGTCTATCGATCATGTCATCCCAGGCAGACAGATACTGGATCCCCTTTGAATGACACCAAAAGCTTAGCCAATTATTGAAGTCAATTATTTTGTCCTTGTACTGTGGTATCATTCTGGGTGATGGCAGGATGCTTCTCAGGGATAGGGTCATACCTGCCTGGGCTACAAGATCCTCCATGTCTCTTTTCATGAAGCCCAGGGAGGTACATCTCAGGTCATTCACACCAACATGGACAATGACAGAGTCATATTTGTACTTGTTAAGGAGTCACCTGAGTGCATGCATTATTTGGTAGATCCTGGCACCGACAGGCAGCTGACAGTAACTTTCTTCTTGTTTAGCCTGGTGAGTGGAACATCAGAGTGCCTGAATATAGAGTCACCTATGACTAGAGTGCTGGGTACATTGTTATGCCTTATGGGTTGTGGTTGAGTGGCACACTGAGTTTGTGTGCTATGTGTCATTTGGGTTGTGTTGGGTGGTGGAGGTTGCTTGTGTTTCTGCTTTGGAGGTCTCTGTTGCTTGAGCATATTTTTGTTGACAGCCTCTGTGAATGTAGGTGTGTGTGTTTCGTGTTTCTATGTGTGTGTTTTGGCGGTGTAGGTTTTGAGGGACTATGTGATGAGTGTGGTGTGGTGCAAGTGTTTACTTTCTCCTCTTGACTGTGTAGTCCAGTCTTGGGTGAAGAGAGCTTTGCTTCGAGTTTGGTTATATAAGTGCATCTCTCAAAGGTTGTAGTGTTGGGTGGTAGGAGGAGAGGGTTGTCTGTGTACATAAGACAATTGCTACATTGCCCCAAGATGCCCAGATTAATCAGGTAGAGAGGAGAAAACACCAGGAGCTGACCCTTAGACATGCCTGGATAGGTGCTTATTTATTAAGTGCTAAAACTGTTTTCCTGTAGACAAGTGAGGAAAGTTGAGTGCTGTAGTAATTTGTAGCTTATTTAGTGCTTACAATGAGTTCTGAACAAGTGCTGAGCTCAGGGAAACAGATTTTAGTGCTAAAACTAAAAAACTGGCTTGTTCTAAGGGAAAGTTTGAAGACAGAATTTATGGCACTGGGAATAATTTAACCCTAGCTAAGTGGTGATGCATAAAGTGTATACACACACACACACACACATATATATATATATATATATATATATATATATATATATATATATAGGTTTACTATCACAATGCCGACGTGCAATTGCACGGCTATGAAGTATTCGAACAGCAGATGTTCGAATACTTCATAGTTCGGCAGGTTATGTGAACGAACATTATCATTGCAAGTGGACTGTGCATTCGCAATTATAACGTTCGCTCATGTGAGGGGATCGCAGTACAGTGTGGTTAGGGAAATACATCCCTTTCCTCACTGTAGTGCGATCTCGGAGTTGGAATATTAAGTTGGGGGTGTGTGGGGGGTGCAGTTAGGTAGGGAGTTACGGGACGGGTGGGAGTGCTGTTGATTGTTGGAAATGTCGCGAGCGACATTTTCGACAATACACAGCTGTTTTCGACATTAGGGACATACGGAAATGTTCATTTCCGATGTTTAAATTCGAACATTGAGACACTGTTTATTTTAAGTTTCGATTTTATGATAGTAAACCATATATATATATATATATATATATATATATATATATATATATATTTTTTTTTTTTTTCTTTTTTAATATAACAGTAGCAAATGAGCAAACTGTTTTAAACAAATTAACCAATTAACCAATAAAAAGCTAAAAACTGAGCCCTGTTCCAGCAGTCTTCGATCAGACAAGTTCTAACTGCACACTACTGCCTCTAGGGTGCAGGGGAACCTTCTGCAAAAAAAGGGGTCTATATTACAACACCGAACTTTCAAAATTCCGAGTATTCTATCGACCCATTTTCAGCGAATGCTGAAAATATTGGAGAAACAGAAAACCAAATTTTTTCCTAGGGAAAGAATTTGTTTGTCCTTTTCTGTTGCTTTGGTATTTTCAGCGCTGTGGTGGAAAGTTATGGGTCGGGTTCAGGTAAGTTTGTGATTGTGTGAACGTGAGGGTTAGGGTGGTTTAGGTGAGTTAGGGTTAGGGCACGGGTCAGGTAAGTGTGCAATTCTATGGACGTGAGGGTTAGGGTGGGGTAGGTGAGTTAGGGTTAGGGCTCAGGGGAGGTGACTGTGCAATAGTGACGGATCTTAGGATTAGGGTTTGGGTTAAGGTAAGTGGATAGTTAGTGGTGTATATATAGTTTAGTGTAGGGTTAGGTGTAAGAGTTTAGGTGTATGTGTGTGGATTGCTGTTTGTTTGGTGTGCTTATGTTTCATGTATGTGTTTTGGAACAGCAAATTCTTTCCCTAGGAAAAAATTCACTGTTCTGTATGTTCGATGTTTTAAATTTTCGATTAATAGGGTTCGATATTAGAACACTCGAAATTTTGAAAGTTCGGTGTTCTAATATAGAACCAAAAAAAGATGGTCTGGATTAGTGCTCAAGTTATACAAACAAAGCTAGATTCAACAGGTCTAAATTTAGTCTATGCTACAGAAACAAGGCGTACCAATTTCAGAAAGAAACAGTTCAAGTAAGCAGGCACAATAAGCTTTTAACCAGAAACTCCCAGCTCAGAGGGGCAGAATCTACCCTCTCCTTCTACTAGAGTGCAGATCGCACCTTCTTAATGTAAAATAACTAGCCCAAAGCCCAAGTGCTTAAACCAGAACTAATACACTTTTAGAATAACATACACTAAGCCTTCAATCAGCAACTCCCAATTTAGAAGGACATAAGATACCTGTCATGCCACAACAGTGCAGGCCACAAACCTTCTTAATGTAAAACAACTGGTCTGAAGCCCAAGTGCTTTAACCAAAGGCTTAGAATGTTAAACTAGTATGTACACACAAACCCTGTAACACTGGTGCTATACAATGCATAGAACAACACTACTCACACTGTCTGTAGGTCTGGAACCTTATAGAAATATGTAGCTGACCTGAGTCTACAAGTCCTCTTGTAAGAGGTATTGCTACCTGCTGTCTGTTACACTGCTGCCCACACTCAGAGAGGATGTCTTCCTTACAGGAAAGATAAAGGGACCACTCCCACATGATGTAGGGATTTATAGTAGTGGGTTGCCATGACAGTGGTAATTGGAAATGCTACACAGCATGCTGCATGCAGGTAGTAAGTGGTGGACACTGATTGGTGCAGAGGCCATCACCTGATCATGTGCATCACTTACAAAATACATGCTGCAATCTATTCAAAGCAGCTCACTCCACTTAGTGGAGTGAGACCGAGCTAGAGAGAGAGAGAGAGAGTGAAAACCAAAAAAAAAAAAAAAAAAAAAAAAAAAACACATCCATCCAGCCATCCACACAGCAAACTATCCAGAAGAGACATCATTCCCACAACAGGTATGTGAAGTATATATGCATGTAACTGAATGTAGTACTTGGTCCATAATAATGGGATAAATGATGTGGAATGATTTATATGTGCCATCAGGTGTTGTTGTAATGATGTCCAGCTGAACAACTGCTATGGACACTAGTGTCCATCATAGTGCGTGTTGTGTAATGCAAGACATGTATATTAGTGTGGCCAATAGCTGGTGGTGGAAGTAATGCCGTTATGATGGACACGTGGGTTCCAGAGCCCACCACTTGCAGGACAGTTATGTTAACGTGTAATGTAGCATGCAGAAATGCCATAGATGTGTAATAGGCTTACCTGCAATCTGTCCCTATATATGCCCCCTAATGTTAGGCTGCGTCCACATGTGGCACCTGTCTGTGTTGTAGCAACTGTTGCATATCCATCCACATCTGTACCGTTAGATCATAAATATGTGAAATGACATATAGATAATCTGTTGCTGCATAGTAGTAATAAACAGATGTGCATAATCTGTAGTATTGTGGGCTTGTACTGTTGATGTACTGTAATGCTGTACCCACCCTGTACCAATGCTACAGTTGTGGCTATTGACATCACATCTCTCACACATGTATGTAGGTCCCTCTGGTATACCTCCAAGGCAGCAGCCTGTAGCTGGTGAGTATGGTGTTTGTTCAGGTTTGCCAATACACCGGTCATGTTATGGCTATGGTATATTCCATGCACACATTTAACACACCTACCAATAATGCATACCATACATGTTCACGTATTGTTGCTGTTAACTGCAGTGCATCACAGTGGTCACCATGATGGTGTATCTGAACGGTATGTCAGGCTCCTGCAATATAACTAATATCCTGTCATTGCAAAATGTGTGCACAGAGATGAACATAATGGTGGGACAAATGGCCTACAGTAGGGACATTTGTGAAACATCACCCTTATACAGTGCTACAACAGTGTACATGCCAGTATTGCAATGGCAACTGTTACAGACCTACGCTACGGCATATCACAATACTGCAGTCCACAACCCTTACAACCTGCAATGTGGTCCTAACATGAGCAATGAGTGTGTAATATAGAATCATATGTTAGGACAGCAACTATGGGGACTACATACTTTCACATACACTAGAAGCATATGTGTGCACACACTCCAGATAAAATATAGGGGAAGCAGCTGTTGAGGTACTGACCACAGGCATTTGTCATGGAAATGCACCTTCCAACAAGTACACGTCCCCAATGTCACACCAAGAAATGGTCTGCTGTCCAAGACGTTTGGTCATCAAATGTGCCCACTTACCTGCAATAGAGGCAGTCGTGGCTTGCACACATCTTACATGCCATGGCGTGGACCCCATACACAGCAGGTAGCACCCAGGAGTTGGATATGTAGCCATACCTCACCATTGCATATACCATGGCAAACAGTGCAAACAGTCATGTATGTGGTTAGAATGTCTTCTTCTTCTTTTGGCTGCTCCCGTTAGAGGTTGCCACAGTGAATCATCTGTTTCCATTTCTTCCTGTCCTCTGCATCTTGCTCTGTCACACCAACCACCTGCATGTCCTCTCTCACCACATCCATAAACCATATCTTAGGCCTTCATCTTTTCATGTTACCTGGCAGCTTCATCCTTAGCATCTTTTTCCCAATATAGTCTGCATCCCTCCTCAGCACATGTCCAAACCAATGTAATCTTGCCCCTCTAGCTTTGTCTCCAAACCTTCCAACCTGGGCTGACCCTCTAATATACTTATTCCTAATCCTGTCCACCCTCATCACACCCAGTGCAAATCTTAACATCTTTAACTCTGCCACGTCCAGCTCTGACTCCTGCCTTTTTGTTAATGCCACTGTCTCCAAACCTTATAACATAGCTGGTCTCACTACCCTCTTGTAGACCTTCCCTTTCACTCTTACTGGTACTCATCTGTCACAAATCACTCCTGACACTCTTCTCCACCCACTCCATCCTGTCTGTACTCTCTTCTTCAGCTCTCTTCCACACTCACTCACCATTACTCTGAACTGTTGATCCCAAGTATTTAAACTCATCCACATTCGCCACCTCTACTCCCTGCATCCTCACCATTTCTCTATCCTCCCTCTCATTCACACACATATATTGTGTCTTAGTCTTGCTGACCTTCATTCCTCTTCTCTCTAGAGCATACCTCCACCTCTCCAGGGTCTCCTCCACCTGTTCCCTACTCTCACTACAGATCACAATGTCATCTGCAAACATCATAGTCCATGGGGACTCCTGTCTGATCTCATCTGTCAACCTGTCCATCACCATTGCAAATAAGAAAGGGTTCAGAGCTGATCCTTGATGTAATCCCACCTCCACCTTAAACTCATCCGTCACTCCTACCGCAGACCTCACTACTGTCACACTACCCTCGTACATATCCTGTACCACTCTTACATACTTCTCTGACACTCCAGACTTCCCATACAATACCAGAACTCCTCTCTAGGCAACCTGTCATATGCTTTTGCTAAGTCCACAAAGACACAATGCAACTCCTCTGACCTTCTCTGTACTTCTCCATCAACACTCTCAGAGCAAACATTGCATCTGTAGTGCTCTTTCCTGGCATGAAACCATACTGCTGATCACTAATCATCACCTCCCTTCTTAACCTAGCTTCCACTACTCTTTCCCATAACTTCATGCTGTGACTGATCAATTTAATCCCTCTGTAGTTACTACAGCTCTGCACACCACCCTTATTCTTAAACATCCATATCAAAACACTTTTTCTCCATTCCTTAGGCATCATCTCACTTTCCAAGATTTAATTAAACAATCTAGTTAAAAAATCTACTGCCATTTCACCTAAACACCTCCATGCTTCCACGGGTATGTCATCTGGACCAACAACCTTTCCATTCTTCTTCCTCTTCATAGCTATCCTTACTTCCTCCTTGCTAATCCACTGCACTTCATGATTCACTATTTGCACATCATCCAACCTTCTCTCCCTCTCATTCTCTTCATTCATCAGCCCCTCAAAGTACTCTTTCCATCTGCTCAATACACTCTCCTCGCTTGTGAGTACGTTTCCCTCATTATCCTTTATCACCCTTACCTACTGCACATCTTTACTACCTCGGTTCCTCTGTCTAGCCAATCGGTACAGGTCCTTTTCTCCCTCCTTAGTGTCCAACCTTTCATACAACTCTTTATATGCCTTATCCTTAGCCTTCACCACCTCACTCTTTGCCATGCACCTCATCTCCTTATACTCCTGTCTACTTTCTTCATCTCTCTGACAATCCCATTTCTTCTTCACCAACCTCTTTCTCTGTATACTCTCCTGTACTTCCTCATTCCACCACCAGGTCTCCTTGTCCTCCTTCCTCTTTCCAGATGTCACACCAGGCACCTTTCTAGCCATCTCCCTTATTGGCTCTGCTGTAGTTACCCAGCTATTCGGTAACTCTTCACTGCCACACAGTGCCTGTCTTAACTCTTCCCTGAACTTCACCTCACAATTACCCTTTTTCAGTTTCCTCCATTTGATCCTTGGTGCTGCCCTCACACTCCTCCTCCTCTTCTTGATCACCAATGTCATCCTACAAACCACCATCCTATGCTGCCTAGCTACACTTACCTCTGCCACCACTTTACAGTCTCCCAATCTCCTTCAGACTGGATGTATGGGATAGAAATAATGTAAGAAATAAACAGATGGCCATCCAAGACAGATGATGTCACATGTAGCAAACCAGTCATGCAGGCTGCCTAGTAACATGCCACAACACTGAGGGGGTTGCAGGAATGTCTAGCAAGTACTAGCTGTGCAGTACCCATGTCAGCAGTTGCCTGGACTCTGGAAACATGTGGCCCATGGGTTAGGGTAATCAGATGTGACAGTTGTACCACAGGAAACATCAGCCAGGCCTCTCTACAGGTAGTGTATGCATAACAGAAGAGGTCACCAAAAGGCATATGATGCAATGTGTACTGGTGTACAAAGACCACGTTGGAAACCTACAGACAGTATCATGTAAGATATATGTGCTGCACAACCAATGCCTCACCCCACCTCAGGCCAACCATCCCCTTTTGTACCATGCCAGTGCCAGTGTACTCCTGTATGTTTGCCATTCATTAGCTGGGACTAGGCTGTTACATGTGGTGTTCAGTGTTTGGGACACTGCAAACTGACACACATGTGTAGGCCATAATTGTCAAGCATCTGCAAAAAGGCCGAAGGTGGGGAGGGGGTGTCATCATGACACAACTGTGAACTGCAGCAGGGATCCAAAGGATGCTATGAATGGTTGTATATGCACAGAGTCAGGGTCAGGAACTGTGGCAGACATAACCCTCTCTCCACAGCAATAGTGACGGCAGTGTGTGAACTCCAAGGGATGTGCACATGAGTTAACCTTGCGATCATGCAGAGTTGGGGGACATGTGTAGGGCAGACTGACCATATACTTGCAAATGCAGATGGCCCATGCTATTATATACCTGCCAGGAAAAGTGACTGGTGTACACATAACAGTAGGTGCAACAAACCATCATGATAAGGGTGTGCACACATATGCACCCATGAAGTGTATGCATCTCAATCAGCATCAGCACAACTAACACATTTGTTTGACACTGCATTTGATTGTACAGGACATATGTCACATATCAGGTTCATGTAATGTTAACATATGCAGTAATGTGGTCCCATGGCGTTTCAAGGAAGAGGGTGTCAGATCAATAAGGGTGTGTACACTCCCCATAGCCACAATAAGGTTTGATGGTTGTCAGTGTAATTGTATCGTTTTGGTCATACATGCACCGCTGATGATGATATCTGTAAATCAGACATCAAGCATTCACAAATGACATCTGTCCACATATCATCCCAGGTATGTGTCAGACAAAGACATAGGGGCTGTGAGCAGCAGACCAGACATAACTGACACAGTAATACACATTCAGAAATGGTGTGTACACCTGTGAGGTATGGTGCACAGTACATGGCAGGGTGCTGAACAGGTACACAGCAGTACTGTGTACATGGGTGCAGTGTTTTCCAAGGGAAGGGGCATCACCTACTAACACAGCCCATGTATCACACACTTACTGTTGCTAGCATGGATTGACTATAGCTGCACTGCATGCTGTTGAGTACCATATGTTATGCATGTTGACAGATGGGTAATGGGAGGTCTGTGTGTAATATCTTCGTGCAACCTCACCTATAAATGTGTGTGAGGGTGGGGGGTTATTTTGTCTGTAAGTGCAATCTGGTGGAGTGGAGGGGGTTGATGCATGTAGGATGTGTGTGTGTGTTTGTGTGTGTGTGTGTGTGTGTGTGTGTGTGTGTGTGTGTGTGTGTGTGTGTGTGTGTGTTTGTGAGTGTGTCCATGTATGCACATGTATGATTGTGGGGTTGCTCATACGTCTTGACTTCCCTTTGGAATTGTGCAGTATATGGACATGGACTGACACATGAGACACCATGAATACTTGTCTGATATGTAATCTCAGGACAGCTGATATATAATAAGGTCTGTAGCATGGAACATGCATTGGGAGGGAAATTAGACACCAGGTATACTGTTAAAATTGCAATCAGCAGAAAGCTGAAAGAATACCCACATATGCAGCACTACAGATGCATTGAGGAATTACTAGACAACATCAGTGAGTGTATTCAAATATTACTTTTGTCCACATAAGTTAATAGAGCAACAGATCTTGCATCTACTGAGCAATAGTGATGTATGACACTCCAATACGTGACATTATTTAGTGACTGTAGTAGCCCCTAACATATGGGGGACATGCTCACTATGTCTGGAAAAACCCAGGGTGAACACTGGATGACAGCAGTGAGTCCTTGTAAAACCAACTCCAATCAAGTCAAAGAGGTAATGGAGTAACAGGTCATATTTTGTGATCACTTGTTTAGGCAATTAGAAGAATGATACGTTAATGATTGGTATTAATGAATGTAAGTTTCCAAGTGTGATGCAGGATGGGGAACTTAAGAGAATAAACTTGGAACAGTCTGTAAACTCAGGGACAGGTAGGTATTATGGTGGAATGTCAGTGTGTGTGTGTGTGTGTGTGTGTGTGTGTGTGTGTGTGTGTGTGTGTGTGTGTGTGTGTGTGTGTGTACTGTTAAGCAATGATGTACAGGTCTTAAAGTGCATTTCTTGTTTTCCCCTCACAGGTGGCGAGGTGGGTCAGGGTCCCTCCTGCATGCAATCTGATGTTGGTATCTATACAGACACTGAAAATGATGATAGGTGTGTTGAGGCACAGTTGGGGTTGTCAGAGGCCAAAACTGTGCCATCGTTTGGCATCCCCCTATTATCCACCCCATCCCCATACACAGTCACAGTGCCTATAGATACCCCATCACCAGTGGCCATAGCAGACGGATAGTTGGTGGTTGGTGGCAATGCACAGGACAGTGTGGTGTCTATGGCTGCAGTGTCTGGACACAGCAGCCGCAGCCAGATGTCCAGCAGGGTACCACATAGGCAGATGTACAGGGGTACTCATGGGAGGGCTGCTGATCATCATGCCCCTGGCAGAAGTGCCACATCTGGTACCACCAGACCCATGTTTCAGGCTGTCATGGAGGTGCAGGCATGTATGGAACAGTACACCAGACAAGGCCTGAGGCTGCAGAGGGCTGCTTTTTCAGCTGTAAGTGACAACATCCGAGATCTTGCAGGTGCCCTCTGTTATTATACAAAGGTCATGAATAGATGGTGGGATGAGATGGTGGGCCTCCTCAACCGTGGATTGTCCATGTTACAGCATGTGGTGGGAGTGGTGCAATGGCCACGTGGATGTAGACCAGCAACACCAACATCTGAAGGTCGATGTGGACATGCAAGGATACCAAGCCGCTCCTGTAGTGGCAGTACCAGCCCCAGCACTGCAGGGGGCACTGTCCACACCACTCCACAGCAGGCCACATGCATGGGGCCCTGGCCAGTCCCAGGAGGGACCTGGTTTCAGCGGACATATGTCATCATCAGGGGAGTGTAGCATATTGAGGCTTGTATCTGGACGTGCTTGTGGAACCCTGGCAGGCACAGTTCTCATGTCGGTGGCCAGAGGCGATGAACTGCACACCCTGCCAGGTATGATCTGCAGCTGTCCAACAAACACCTGTATAGGGCAGCCACATGGCAGAACTGTGTGCATGCATACTCATACACAATATAAACACACCTAGGGCAACCCCATACCTACACACACCACATCACCATGGCCATATCAGTAATTAAAACCCCTCAGTCACACACATGGTGTCAAACATATGGCCCAGCCTAGGTCTCTGGCAAACCAACAACACACCCTGTGCATATGATGATACCTGTGCCACATCCCTGTCATCCATACCATCAATACAGGGACAGGCTAATATGGTTCTGATGCACACAGTGACTGTACTACAGTGTACCAATGTACTGCTGTATAACATGCTGTCAGCAGTAATGTTTAATGCTTACATGTCAGGTAGTGTAGCTGTCCAGCCATGATGCATTATAGCTGTTAGTAACACTGAGTGATTGCGGTCTCCATAATGTCATCCATTTGTGTTGTAGGTGTCCATGTGTCAGCAGGAGGATGGTCTGCTGTCATATCTCACAAGGGGTATGGCACTGTGGTGACACTTTGGCTGTGCCATAGCCTGGGTACAAGTGAACACATGTCACAGGTCTGTATAATAGTTACTTCCTGTGCCACATGGCTGATAGGTCTGGGGGTGGTGTATACAGGTGAGTGCATGGTGGCTGCTGTTAGCAGCCCTTCTACAGTGGACAATGGTAGTTGTACTGGGTGGTACACACCACATGCTTGTGTATAACACACACAGAGGCTTAGGTGTTGATGGACTACACAGAGAATACTGTACACATGGATGTATGTACCTGTGCAAGGAGCCCATTGTAGCCTATGTAATTCCACCAAGCCAGACTACGCAGAACAACACATTGTGGAATAAGCAGTCCACTTGTTTAATGTCATTGACGATGGTACCAGCAGGGTATATGTCCCCTTCCCCAATGTAGTGCAATCCATAACACAGTAAATATATGTGTGCTGGTGTGGGTGGCACACCCCTACCCTTTGGAGGGTAAGAGGTGCTGTAGAACCACAGATAGTGTAATAGACAAATACCTAACCTGTTAACATGAACTGTACAGTATTACGGCCAGCTACCCGGGGGGGGTATACTCAACAGTAGCCACAATGATGTAGGCTGTGTCCACAGCAGTCACACCCAGCTATATATACTAACCCCAGTATCACTGCACACTGTACAGTGGGGAAGAGGCCATTTACACAGCTAACAGTAGTTGTGATGGAATATATGTCCACAGGATGATACCTGTGACTTGTTAGCATATGCCACGCAGTTCTTGGACAGATGACCTCCTGGGACATATATATTCAGCAATGTGAAGTAGATCCCTCCACATACATGCACACTCTTACTTGGCAACATTGGGACTAGACCCCTACCTAGGTATGTAGTGCTACTGATGTGTGTGGCTTTAATTGCACACCAAAAACGGACCTCCTGCGCGAGAGCAATTGTACGGCTCGAGGCAAGAATTCAAAAAAACATAGAGTGAGCCAGCAAACTGTGTAAGGACACTAAGGAAGGCTGTGATTCTGGTTCCAGCCGAAACCGGTCTGGTTGTTTGTTGTTTTAATGTCTTCTACATTTATTTAATAAATCTTGCTTCAGGCAACAGTTTGCTGGCTCACTCTGTTTTTTTAATTGCACACACCACACAGCTTTTAGTATGAGGTGTGTTCCAGGTTACATGTTACATGCAGAACATCCCCAGGCATGTACAGTATGGTAATGGGGGATGTACTGGTTGTATATGGACAATACATAGTGTGACATACCATCATATACACATTGACAAACACATAACAGTCAGACACACATCAGAGAGACCTGGGCCTATCAGTGCTAACTACCTTGTCAGTGTGTCCAATGTGTTACAGGTAGGTTGCACACAGCACATGCAAAACTGGGCTGGATAGTGTTATCAGTTACCTGTATGGTTGATGGTGACAGTGGTCACCATACAGTAGTACATGCGACAGGTACTGGGGGTACCATGGTGTAGTGACAGTATACCCAGCACTCACACCCCACTGTGGATATTGTATCCACTGGAACCCATGATGACACTCTGACATACCCGCCATCACACATTGACCAGGACTGCAATACAACCCCTAGTCCATCCTAACAGTGCTACTACAGGGATATGCATCTAATGCACATGCCACAGGCATAGTAGGGTGATGCATTGTCATGCCTCTCCTATGGGCAGCAATATCACTATCCCTAATACTGTGTGGCAATGCATATTGTAATATGAGTATGTGGCCTCGGAATGCTGTACCCTACATATATACACACATGCACACATGCACACACTTGCCAGAACTCAGTGGGTATCCCATGCCTATCAACCCATTTGTACAACAGTGTTGTGCTGGCACTGCAAGGAAAAGGTAGCCCTTAGGGAGAGGAGCATAGCAAGGTACATGTAATGTCTGGTACAAGAGCAGCCACATCTAACTATGGCAATGGGTGGTGCGGTGGGTGTGACGGGCCTCATGGTATTCCCAACTACAGGTCTACTAACACACAGACACTGATATTCTCAGTAATGGGCACATACACATTTGTCAGTACTGGAGTGCATCGGTGCAGGTTTTCATAGGTGTGTATCAGGCTATTGTCCATGGAGAGATGGGAAGTGTAGGGGATGTGTGTAGAGTAGTATCATGCCACCTGCCATGTGCCAGCAGGCCATCTATCAACAGACACCACTGTGGTGATGCTCAGGGTGAGAGTGACATGCATCATTCAATCCTCTGGGTGCCTCCTGCAAAGGGCCGTTGAGGTGCTCCAGTTGACATGTATCAACATGATTTACATAACATGGTTAGTGTCTGTCTAGGAGACCTGTACCCAAGCATGTTCTGTTGACTTTGGTAGTGTGGTTGAGGTATCCATGGCATGTGGTGCGTACAGGGTGTTGAGTCCTATCTGTGCCATTTATAACACAGCTGAGCAGACATGTCAGTGTCAGTCAAGCATAAATTGCCTGTATGTATCCAAGATGGATGCCTGACATCTGCACATCTGTACAGCGACTGAAAGACATCAGCTCACCAACTAGCTATGCAGTAGGATGAATGTGTTGACAGATAGACATCTGACACCAATAGGTATGCCATTACTACATGATGGCAGCCCTTACTGACATGTGCTATACAGACAGTAGTCTATAGTATTTTCCACATGTCAGATCATTATCCAGTGGGAACTATATAATGTGACACATTATATACCCTTGTATGTAACACATTCACATGGATAAGAGGGTTGTACAAGCCATATATATTCAAGTACCCCAGACAGGAGACTCGCACCCATTGCTACTGTAATGACAGCACATAGATGCATGTTATGTACATGGCATTACATACACTTATTACAGATATCATTACACTGCTATGGTATCAGACTAAGATGTGAGAACTGGTTACCAGGACTGAGCCATGCTTAGCAGGTGTCAGCATTGCTGCAATATAACAGCTAAGCACATTTGCACACTGGCAAGCAAAGCTTACACGGTGCAAGCGCCCGCACATTTAACTGTACCTTAGCACTGCTTAGCTTTGTGCAAACCCACTTTAAGCTGCTCAACAATGCCTTAATCACTCTGTATCCAACAGCCCTTGTTCTGCCCAGCAATAAAATAAACAGCCCTTGCAGGTCTTGAACTCAGGACCCTGTACACTATAGTCACACCTGTTAACCACTATGCCATGACAGCTATGAAGATAGTTGTTGTTTTTCCAATATATCCGTCAGTACACATATTGAATAGTATTGAACAATTGCTGTGATGTCTACAATTGTGTAGTACTTGTTAGTGATATTAATGTTGCATCACATATGTTGTTATATCTAAATATACACATATCAGATACATACGGTCTGATACATCTGGGAAGGTATACACAACAGTAATGTTTACACATGACAAGGATATGAATGTATACATATATATATGTAGATATATGTCTATATGTACATACACATATATATTCATATATATGTATTTATATACATCTGTATAGTGCATCATATATATATATATATATATATATATATATATATATATATATATATATATATATATATAGATCTCTGTGTGTATGTATGTATATATATATATATATATATATATATATATGTACATCATATATGTATGTATATATATATATATATATATATATATATATATATATATATATATATATTTATGTTGATTATATGTAGATATCTATACCTATATGTGCACATATATCTATATATCTGTATCTGTGTAGACATATATAGATGGTTGTATATATATATATATATATATATATATATATATATATATATGTGTGTGTGTGTGTGTGTGTGTGTGTGTGTGTGTGTGTGTATGCATATGTCTATATTTATGTATATATATATATATATATATATATATATATATATATATATATGTATGTATGTAGATATGTATATGTGCATATATCTATATAGATATGTGGATATATATATATATATATATCTATATATATCTATATATATATATATATATATATATATATATATATATATATATATGTTTACCATATGTCCAGAATATGGAGTGGAGTTATACCTCAGCACCAATAGTCTCAACCTCTTAGTGCAAGGGGATGTCATGTATGTATTGCAGGTATATATGTAGACTGTTGCTACTGTAACAGTGGTTGCCTTAACAGACATGTTGGGTGTGGGAGGTCACATCTGCTATTGACATGTACATCATCAGTTACTGACAGACATCCTAAAGTCATCATAGTACAGTACCACTGATATCACAGTAATGATCCTGTGGACTACAGCAGAGATATGACCAATAAATGTGGACAGTCTGGCACTCTCTGGTCAGTCCAAAGATATACACAGATCCCCTTAGTGTGAGACATGTGGTCCAAGCCTGACAATGTGGGTGTTAACAGCCATGTACATGGGTATATCATGTAAATACTGGACTACATATGTCCACACAGTTTATGCAATCACACACTCCTGTCTGTCTTGACACATAATAACCAGTGGTGCAGAGGTCACATGGTCACATACTACTCACTAGTTAGTGACATACATCTGTACAGCATCCCAATGCTTTGTCAGAAATACATGACAGTTATGGTGGCCCAGCAGCAGTACATCTGGCAAATATCTGGACATAACATCACAATGGGCAATTAAACTAAGCTGCTAGGCATGTAACAAAGCACTGCGCAAACTACAGGCAGACTGCCACAACACTGGCCTACATTTTTTATGGGGGAATACACATGTATGCAAATATAGCAGGCTCTACAGACACCTGTGTGAAAGTGCATACCCACAACCAATGTGAACACAGCCACAGCTACATATGGTAAGCAAGTTTAATATTACAGTATATGGACTGTCTGATTGACACCATCCTCATATGTGCAACTCACACACTAACCCTGCATATATTGGGCCACTACACAGTGTGGTCCAATGCCTGTCTGTGGTATGGGACATGTGTGTGTTTGGCCCTACAAACATGTAAGCCGATAGGGTACCATACACTGGAGTAGCATGTAACATCAGATAGAACAGGACCAAGAACAATAACATCTACCAGAGTCTGTACACAGGCCAAGGTACGTATTTGCAGTACACATACTGTCGACAATCACCATAAGTACACAGACCTCACTACTGTACAAACAACCACAGAATGCCCAGGTTATGTCCTCAAATATAACCCCTACTATACATAACATGTTTAGCAGTCTGATATCTGACTGGCTTGTTATCAGGTATGATGTCAATAAATAATGGTGTACCAAATATATATACCTCTTACTGCATGATATATGTACAAAGGTTGACAGACTTGTGGCTGGAGGCACAAACACTGGGCCAATATTGGCATGTTGCTGTGATAACCTCATACATTTACTGCTGTAACAGAGTTTGTTGTGACATATGTCCTATGAGGGATATGAAGTCAGTAACTCTCATGGCTGTCACCATGTACTGACTGCAATCCTCAGACTTTGCTTCTGCAGTTCTAAGATAGGTGATCTGTGAATAACACAAGACACATAAGACTCCAAACACTGGCCAGTCAGCAGATAACCCTACAGGTGGGAGTTTCCTCAAACACATAACACTGTTATGACAGGTATTAAATCATGTAGACCAGCCATATCCACACAAACCCTGTTAAATCAGTATTACTCCAAATGCAGAAGAGCAACAGTTACTTTCTGTAGTCATGTCTGGAACATCCCCCTCCTGTTTGTTGGTATGTCTCCACAGTGTATGTTGTTAGAGGTATATCCCACTACCATCTGTGATGCAGTTTGCCAAACACTGACATGAAGTCCTGCTCACAGTGAATGAAAAGGGCCAATACCCACATGATGTTCCTAGTTATTGGAGTGTGTTTCCATGCAATTGGCTATGGGAATGGTACCACAGCTGTTCCACATGCAATCAGCTAGTGGGGGAGTGCAATTCATGAAGAGGCCATCAGCTGATCATGAGCATCACTTACAATACACAAGCTGCTGCCTGAGAAAAGCAGGTGTACTTCTCCACATTCACCAGAGGGAGTGAAAGAGACAGACAGAGACAAAGTAAGACGGAGGGGGTGGTAGAGTGAATCCTAAGCACATTTGTGTCACACACTTACCAGTACAGGGTTTCAAACCCCTGCCTGACTATGTATTGCTATCACATGTCTATGCAGTTATTGCACGCACCACAGAGCTTACAGTTTGGGGAGCTATCAGAATGTATATTCAATGGTAAATGACGTCAGCAACAGTGATAAAGGAGGGATCAGGTAGGTGTAGTACATGTGCCTGTCCACAAGAACAAATATCAAGGTCAACACAGCCACACTCTCTCAGGGACTCACACACATTATCACAGTTGGCAGGGTCAGGATTAGACTTCCTAACAAGCTAGTTTGCCACAATACAGTAATACACAGGTATCACATGCACCACAGGGGTTATCAGGATGATATAGGCGCAAAGGTTATATCAAGGTGTCTGACATCAGAAGGCATGCTTCAGTAGGCCAATGGGAGGTATAGTGAGTGTGAATGGCGTCCAAATCATTATACTGCACACATGCACAGACACAGGTTTGCCAGTACTGATATGCATGGGTGCATTGCTTTACAGGTGTGTAGTGGTTGACTGTGCCAGAAGGCTGTACAAGGCTAGGTAAAGAGTATACCTTGGCATCAGGCCATATGACAATGGTCTGCAGTGTGGCTCAGGGGTGTAGTATCTGGATTGTCTACACAGGTGGGTATTATATTCACCATCCTGTCATCTGGGTTACTATTGTGGGTGGCCAGTGCTGTGCAATGCTTGCCATGTATGTGTTCTATATTACATAACATAGACAGTGTCTGGGATGTATACACATCCCACATGTATGTTCTGTGACATGTGGAAGTGTACCTGGGGTGTCTGGGGCATGTTGTGTAGACAGATTGTTATCATCAGATGTGCCATTCCTGACCTCATGTGGTGAGAACTGGCAATGGACACCAGGTTGACCCTGCACCTACATTGACAGCATGATACAGGTATTCCCTGGTGTCAGTGGCATCTGTCCATACAGGGAATGTGTATAATGCATGGTATGTCATTTGTGGATTACATTTGCTGACTCTACAGTTGTTGCAGGCGTCCAGTGAGGAACATAGTGCAGGAGTACTGTATGCAGTGATTTGCCTATTGTAGGGATGGGACAGGGTGCCATGTCCTCTGTAGTCCACTGCAGTCACACCATGTTTAGTATCTGAGGGCAATATGCAGGGAACTATCACATAGTGGCTGTTGTCTAGCCGAGTGTGTTTATGTATGAGACATGGGTGGAGAGTGTTCTCTGGGCAATACAAGGGTTGCCTATATTGTTCCCCAAGCCATGATGTCATATGTAGGGGTATGGATTGTCTACCCTAGCCTCTCTGCTGATTGGCATCTGTTATCCTTGTAAGCTGGACATTGTGACATATAATAGGCCCACCATATAAAAAATTTGTGAAATCCAATCCACAATGAGTCCTGTTGTTACACACTCACAGTTACCTCCACACAGGAAACGTATGACAAACACACACACCAAGTCTCACAGTTGCCATGTCTGGGATTAGAACTCCTACCTAACTAATCCATCACACTACAGCATTACACAGTTTTAGCACACGCTACAAAGCTTACTGGGTTAGTCTTTCCCCAAAGGTGTATTTCAAAGTGAATGACATCAGCAGGCTTGCCAAAGTAGGGCATTGGAAGTTGTAGTGACTGTGAATGGCCTCAAAAGCGTTGATCCCTCCACAGACAAACAAACACACAAGCTTATTGTGATGACACAATTTGGGTCCCTGGAGCACGTGGCTGTGACGGTTTGGAATTCTTTAAGTGTAGCATGTCCAACAGCTGTGGGTTTGACATGGCATGGTATGTTAAGCAGAGATCGCCTCTGAGAACACAATATGTGACAGAGTGTAGCTGGATGATTTTCAGATGGTCAGCATAGGGCATCTGGTTTAGGTCTGTGATTCTTTTAGTGAGATATGTCTGCAGCCTTTCTAGTTGTTGCAGATGTCTTATGAGGTACATACTTAATGGGCCATTGTAGTCTGCCCTGGGTCTACTGAGAGATGACTACAGTGGGACAATGGGCTCCTTTTTCCTGGTTGTAAAGCCCTTAGTGATGAGGTGTGTCACATAGGTGGATTTTCTGACTGTTGTGGCGATGTGGTTGTCAAAGGTGAGACCACTGTCCACCTGTGTCCCTAAGTCTCTTTTCACACTTTAGGTATTTAGTGTATTGCCACCTATGTGGTACTTCACAGGTACATGTCCCTTCCCAAAGGGGATAACTATACATTTCTTGGCATTGATCTTGAGGCCATGGCTCAGGAACCAAGCATATCTTTCTGTAAGGCCCTTCTGTAGAATATCCACATCATATGGGGATTCAATATTGGCTCCCAGTGTGCAGTCATCTGTGACCTTTGTTTGCCAGAGTCCCTTACTGTTGGACTGTACTTCAGAGCAGTAGATGCCAAACAAGGGCGGTGCCAGGACTGAACCCTAAGGTACTCCAACTGTCAGTTGTCTGGGGCTGGGGTTGGTGTCACCTACATTTACAGTGTGAGTTCTGTCAGTACAGCAGTTGGCAGTACATTGGGTGACATAGGGATTAATGGCCAGCTTGATACATTTATAAATGATTCCAGACTGGGGGATGGTGTTGAAGGTCTTGGTGAGGCCTGGATAGGCTGTGAGAACCCCCTTACCCTCGTCCACATCTCTGGAGACTGATTCACAGTTGCCAATCAGGTTGAGGTGACATGATCAGCTCTTCACAAACCCAACCTGGTTGGGGTCCAGTGTTTGCAGGTTGCCAATGTCTTTGTTTTAATTTCCATGATAATACATTCCATGGCCTTGCAGATCAGGCATGTCATACTGCTGGGGCTGTAGTTCCCAGGATCCAAGGTGGATCCCCCCTTGTGGACTGGGATAACTGTAGTTGTGCACCACACATGGGCACGAAGCCTGAGGTGTGGCTATGATTAGACATGGCACATAGGTGAGGTGCAAGTTCATTTTATAGTTAATGTGGTACACAGCCCAGAATGTTGACTGGTCCCATGGCTCCTGTTGTCTTAGCTCTGGAGAGTGTGATTTTTACCTATGTGGCCATTACTGGAATCTGAGATGGACCCTTTCAGCAGTGGGAGGGGGGTGCAGTTGGCATTAAATCGATCTGCCAGGATATTGGCAATATCCTTGGGGGCAGTATATTTAATACCATCCTGTTGTAGCTCAGAGCAGATCTGAGCATTGCCATTTAGATTCCTGACATAGCTGTGGAACAGCTTGCAGTTGTCTTTGGCATCTTTGGCTATATTATGTTCGCAACTAGCTTTGGTGGATGTTATGAGGGATCTCAGCTTCTTACTGTGGCTGGTAAGGGAGTATTTTGCATCCTGGAAATTCCCCTGTTTCTGCAACAGTTTCTTCCTTTTGTTGTACAGTATGTTTATGGCAGGGGGCCACCACATTGGCTTCCCTTTCTTGGTGGGGAGCATCTTGGTTCTATATTGAATGGCACGATTCATGCACGAGTGGATGTGCTCATACAGTGCCTTTATGTAGGATTCAGCAGTCATCCTTTCAGTTCCCATCTGCATGGGTGTCATGACATTAGTCACGTCTGACATGTGAAGCATGACGTTGGCTTTGGAGATGTGTGTTACAGAGGTTTCCTTACTGGGGTGTGGGGGAGGGATGTGGATGTTAAGGGTGATTAGCTCATGGGCAGACATGACCACCGATGGAGTGACCATAGGTTTGGAGCATTGATTTCCCATGTTGGTAATGACCAGGTCTAGGATATTTGAGCCCCTGGTGGGACTATGGGGTACTTGATCCAGGACATTGGGAATTATGACTTCCAAGAACTGTTGGGCACACATGTTGGTACACAAGTATTTTTCCCAGTTAATGGCAGGGTAGTGTAAGTCACCCAGTATTAGGGTATTTAGTTGTATCATAATATTTCTCAGTATGTTTCAAAAGCTGTTGCGGGAATCTTGGGGCATGATGGGGGATCTGTAGCAAGCTATACAATTTGAATTGCAGTCTGACGTTGGTTGCACCGGGAGAATTTCAGACACATTCTGTTGGGCAAGTAGCCTGGTGGTGTGAATATCCTTGGTGAATATGGACACTCCTCCACCTTTATTGTTTTGGTCCTGGTTTGGTGGCTGACAGGTGTGGTGAGAGCTGTACCATGTATTGCATGGGTGCTCTCTGGAGCCTTGGATCAGGTCTCTGTTACTGCACAGATATCGATGTTCTCCATTTTTAGGTGTGCCTAGTGATTGTGAATGGCCACAAAAACATTGATCCTTACACACACACACACACAGTTGCCATGTCTGGGAATAGAACTCTTACGTAACTAGTATATAACACTACAGCATTACTCAGTTATAGGATGTGCCATGGAGCTTACGGGGCTATTCCTTCCCCAAAGGTGTACTTCAAAGTGAATGCCATCAGCAGGCTTGCCAAAGTAGGGCAATGGAAGTTGTAGTGACTGTGAATGGCCTCAAACACATTGACATATTTACTGTTTTACACTGTGATGTTTTATGTCATCAAGTATTGTCAGGTATGCATATTTGCTTTCAGTAATGTCCTGGGGAACACAAGGTGAATGCGGCTGTGTCCAGTATTGTGGTCTGCAGCCTACATATTCTTGTACAATCATGCCATTCTGGAAGGGAAACTGCAGACACCTGCTGCTGGGTCTGTGTAAATGGTTCAGCACCTTGGCACAGTGCTGACTGAGGATCCCATGCTTGTACATCCATCAATGTGACAGTATGGCCATATCCTGCTGTGGTCATACCTCACAGATGTACAGATTCACACAGGTTACCCAGAGGCAGGGGTCATAATAATGGACATTACCCCTTTACATTGTGATTTATGAGCAGGTTTGTAGCCACCCATTCCTGTGTTTGCTAGTATGGATTGTATGTGCACAGGGCTGAGTTTCAGACTTCACACACTCCATGCCACCCATGCTCCTAACCCCCTATTATTCTATCCCCTTCAAAAAATTATGCAAACATTATCTGATAAGTTCCCTATAGTTATCACCTCAACCAGCAGTAATTCTGTGTTTGTCCACAGTTCATGCAGTAGGACATGGTGGACATGTTACTGGGATTTGTCCACATGGCCTTGCATTTGGGTTCTCTGGAGTGTGTTATGTTGTTATTTGGGAGTCCATGACATAACAGACATTGGCAGTACAGGTGAGACACAGGCCTTTGGCAGAGGACTGTAGGCCATTTGGTAGTGATGCAGGCCAGCTGTAGCAGGCCACTACATAGTGTGACTCCTACAGTCCCAGACTGCAAGACACGATATTCCCCTGGGGTGACAGGGTAGGTGTGCAAGGTGTTAATGCCAATACTTTCTGTCATTATTGATCCAGTGGTGTGGATGCTGGCAGGGTAGTGCTTACACACCTGCATGGGACACCTGTTCTGCATGCTGCATTCTTTGGCTATTGCCATACAGTGGTGGGGGTCATATTGTACACATTCCCAACAGCAGGGATAAGACCAGAGAGGTACCTGTGGGTGATGGTGGGGTGAGCTGGGTGCATGTGTGCTATGGACACTACTTGCATCTGACTCACAGATATGCATGGAGCATTCCACTTATGCAGGCTTGTGCATGGACATCAGCTGTTTCTCAATACTTCATACCTGTGACCTTTGTGGTCTGCTAGTGTTTGGCCAGATGACATCAGTATTCCCTACTACAAACACAACTAATGTGCTGCTAACCTGTATGTACAATTCCAAAGGTGTGTCCATTTGACAGTAACATCTTATACACTGTCTGTCTGGGGTACTTCCCCCTGTGTACTGTTTTTATGTCTGGGCCCACATTCATGTCATGTCCATCTTTCAGATGGTGACAGATATTACTTCCAAACATTTACTATGGCTTACTGCTGGAATATATTTTGCTGGGTTGCATTGTTTTTGGCACTGCAACTGTGACAACGTGGCTCTGTCATCGGCAGTACTGGCCAATGGCCACCAGGACAAACTTCAACATGCCTACATACTGACCACTCTCACACAATATACAACACACACCAGCCTAACACACGCAGCCCAGCATATTGTACACATGCTACAATATATCCTGCTGCTTTGGCCAGCTCAGGTAATCTGTGCTCCACTGTTATTATACCTACACATACATGTTACTACAGTTCTACATAGGATTGGGGGGAACACACCTGACACTTGTACACATTTGCTATGACTGTACTGGTATTTCAGGTACTCCATTGCATTCTGTATTCTGACCTATCATGCTGACTAGAGGCATATCAGAGTACTAAACGTCTTAGGTTTGATTGACCTACATTTCAGTTTCAGACTTCTTACCCTTCAGAACTAACATCGCATCTACCTGACCTGTTGTAGTCTTTCTGTGTAGGTCTGGAGGGGGATGTTCTCCATAGCCATCAATCAGAGGTCTGAACACAGCCTTTGTTTGTGTTTGTCTATGCGTGTCCTGCTGGCTGAGACTGTTGTTGGGTATGTGAGCCTCCCTGTCTGGCATGTGTGTGTCCTATGGACACACATGTGGCCCACCACATTTCCTGCAGTGGGTTTTGTCACCTTGTCTAGTACTGGCTACTATGGTGACACCAGTATTTGTTACAGATCTCATGCTGCCACTACAGGTGTCTACTATCTGCTGGCATCCCATTCAGCCACCGATTCCCTTGCATGCTCACATCCATACCATAGATACAAGTAAAAAAAATACTACTCCATTCTGCAATTGATAGGGAGAGTGTCTAACCTTGTGGCTGTGCCAGTATTGAGGATGGTGCTGGAGGGGTGTCTATATCAGATGCACATAGTACACTCCCTATACATGGTTAAGCACAGGTAATGTCATGTTTGGCATCCCTTGTACTATATGTGCGAGTCAGAGAGAGGTGTCATTCCCTGGGTTCCTACCGTGTCAGTGTATGTGCTATGCATTGCCTCTTTGCCATGACCTGGGCATACTGGACACACCTCCTTCTGCCTACTGGGGCAGGCTCAGGTTGTTTCCCTTCTGAGTCACTCTGTGCCTGTGCAGGCCTTGGCAATGGTGGGGGGGATGTGTGGCCCTGCCCCGTGCTGTTCTTGCTGCAGCTGTTTCTGCAGGATCATATTGTGTAGCATGGCACATACGATGACAATTTGGGTACATGTAGCTGGTGAGTACTTCAAGGCTCCACTGGATGTGTCCTGGCACCAGAACCATGACTTGAGCATCCCAAACATATGCTCTATTATGATTCCGGTCTGTGCGTGTGCCTCATTATGGAGTTCTTGTTCAGGTGTGAGTGCATTTCTGATGGGTGTCATCAGCCATGGCTCCAGTGCATAACCAGCATTCCCCACTAGGTGGCCATAAGGGATGTCCCCATTGGCAAATCTCTGGTACAGCTGCATCATATGTCAGATGTGGGAGCTATGATAGATTCCAGGGCAACCAGCACACACATTTATTATAATGCCCTGAGCATCGCGCACGACCTGACAGTTAATGGAGGGGAAGCCCTTGTGGTTGATGTAGACCCTACCCCACTCACCGGGTGGTGCTTTGATGTTGTGGAAATATACGTGCTCACTGGCATGTGCTGACATGGCATCCAGGAACTGGTTGAGTACCCTGGATGCTGATGCCTGTGAGATCCCCATGATATCCCCAGTTGGCCTTTGGAAGGTACCTGTGGCTAGTATTCTTAGGCCTACACATACCTTAGTATCCACTGGGATGAGTTCCCCTCTGTTGGTTCTGTGTGTGAGGTGTGTCCGGCACAGCTCAACAATTTACTGTAGGAGGTCCCTGTCCACCTTATAGCGCTCCACTATCTCCAGCTCATGTAGTCCCTGGTAGGTTACCCTGGGTCTGTACACTCTTCTCCTTCTCCTCACTGTGGGTTAGTCATCAGCATTCTCATCCTCACCACCCTCAGCCTCTTCCACATGTTGATTTATGATAGCTGCTTCAGCCCCTATCATTTTGTTGCTTTTGTTTGGTAAAATTTCCCTGCTTGTGTACACCGGTGGTGTAGAGTTTGTGGGAAAAAAACAGAGGGAAAGGTGTTTGCATAGTTTATAGTGGTGTGCTGAGCTGGGCTGGGCTGCTGCTTGTCTAATTGGCTGATTCTGATACATTTCACCTGCCAGCTATGCCAGTTCTCCTTGATTACCTTCCTACTGCTGTTTTCCCTTCCCATTGCCTTCCTGTTTAAGCCCAGGGGAGTGGCGAGCAAATACAATGCTCAGATGTGCATGGAGCTGCTATTTCCTGGTTTACTTTTTTTTTTCCTTTAAAACATGGTGTGCGGCACGCACACCACCTTAGGCAATGTAAAGTGTGCTTCGAGCTTCAGACACACACCCTTGCTTAGCTCTGATAAGCTAAGGGCAAACCCAAGGGCTCCAATAAGCTTACAGTATGCCTGACACATTCCTCTATAATGTCAGCTAGCTCTTAGGCTTGCACCATGGTCTTTCTGCACCTACACAATTGGGTGCAGGCTAGCCATGAGGAGGGATCTGGGATTCAGTATCATTCCCTTATTTGCATAGGATTGCCTGCTAATGCCTAGTTACAAGTCTAACACTGAGCCTTCCCCTTTAGCAACCACTATTCAGTGGCCATGTTGTCTTCTGCCTGCCACTGAGTATAATGGCAAAATTGTGATTTTTGATAGAATGCTTATTTTTAGTTTTTTTTTATTTTCATCCCAATCCCATTTGCGCGCCACTGCCCTATGCTTAAACATCCAAAATCGGCTAAAAAAAGTTTTTTTTTTAAATTTTTGCAACTGTTTTCCATGCCATTGGTCATATATTTGGCCATCGGCATGCTTTCCACATTATATACACCCTTTATTTGGACCTGTCATGGCTCCATTTTGTAGTTTTCCGAAATGTACTCGGTTACTAACCAATTACATTTCTGCAGACTACGCTAGTCCTGCATGGCTGGCTGCCAGCTTCCTGATCGCAAATTCACCTCAGTTGTATGGTTTTCACCTGCAAATGGGGTAATTTGCATACAGGTGTGGTGTCCGTGCAGGAATAGTGCAGGAGTGCTTGTGCACATCCCAGGAGCTTGTTCCTGGCTCTCTCGGCAGCCATATTGCTTCCAGCAGCTCCTGCACTATTCCTGCATGCCGTGCAGAGCTTGCTGAATCCTGGGGATTGTCTTTTAAGGAGATAAAATATCAAATTTAAAGCCCTTGGTCTTGATGGTATAATCTCAGAATTATATAAATTATTCCCAGAGAATATTTCAAATATCCTATTAAAAGGTTTTGAACAAGTTAAACATATATCAACATTTCCCCCTCCTGCAAATATTCCCTGATATCTCATATCTTGAAACCAAATAAAGATTTTAACTTATATTCTTCCTGCCATCTTATTTCATTATTAAATGTTGATTATAAAATATTTATGTCTATTCTTTCAAAAAGATTGAACCTTATTATGCCAGGATTAATACATGATGATCAGAATGGTTTTATACTACATAAAAAGTTTAGGATAACATAATTAGGCTTAATACTTTAATAGATCTGGCTAATAAAAATAAAAAGAACTAACTATAATAAGTCTAGCTATAAATAAGGTTTTGATTCTATTAGTTGGAATTATTTGTTCAGAGCAGTTAAGCAATATAAATTTCCCCTAGATTGTATAAATCGTATAATTAACCTATATAGTACCTCATTCTCTTTTATTAAAATTGGCTCTTTTCTTTCTAGTTCTTTCAAAATACTAAACAAAACAGGGTTGTCCCTTGTCACCTCTATTATTTGCTCTAGCAATTGAACCGTTTGCAAACTTTATTAGATCTTGTAGCAAAATTCAAGCATTCTTGATAGATGAAAGCTGTTCCTGTAAAATTCAATTATTTGCAGATGACATTTCAATAAGAAGTGGTGATATTGATACTTCAATAGAAAATTTAACTAAGTCTATTAATTACTTTGAAAAAGCATCAGGTTTAATGTTTTACCCTGGTAAATGAGAAACTTTATTTATTAATAGAAAAGTTAATAATTATTAAAGAAACTGTAAGAATTTTATTTATGACAATTCAAAAATTAATTATCTTGGAATTATAATTGAATCTACTGTAAAAGACTCAAGAGCAGTAAATTATAGTTATTCAATAGACACTGTTACTAAAATAATTATTAATTAGAATATTTTTTGCAATGAAAGATAGACTTACTTTAATAAAAATGATAATCCTACCAAAATACTTTTCTGTCTCCAGTCACTAATTATTCTCCCTCCTAAAAAATCTATAAGAAATTAAATTCTACTCTTCTTAATTTTCTCTGATTCCCTAATAAACCAATAATATAATTTGATTGGCATGTCAAAAGTTGGCAAGAAGGTAGATTAAGTTTTCCAAATATTGAATTATATGCCAAATCTGTAATTCTCAATTTAATATCTCTATGGTTAAATTCCTCTTACCAATCCACTTGGAAATCCATTCATGAAAAATTAATAAATAATAACAGCTATGTTATAGAATCTTTCTCTAAATTTAGAATTAATAAATTTTACTGGATATTGAAAGACGTATGTTTAAATGAAAAGAAAAAAAAACTATTCCTCTCCCTTCACTGAATGCATCCTTATAAATTTTAAAAGATTCATGAATTCTAATTATATATTTAAAGATTTTTTGTTTTAATTGCTCCCTGTTTATCAATAATTTATAAAATAATAAGAGAATAGTTTGGTTACACAGATTCATTACGTTGGGATTACTCAACTAAGATTAATAAGAATGCCTTTTCTGATGAAGATAAATGCTTAATTCTTAAATCTATAGGAAAAATTGACTTCTTCTCTTTATTGGAAAATATATACATGGAGATTTATTTACAGAACTTTTAAAACTCCACATAATGTATAACTATAGGGAAAATTAATTGTTGGAGGTCTAATGAAGTCTCTAATGCAGATTGGTTTCATATGATATTGGATTGTAAAATAATAACTCCTTTTTAGGTTGAATTTAGAAATTTTGCCTAAGCTTTGTGGACAGATAATTGTACCATTACTAACTCCTTGATCTTATTTAATGCTCCAGTTCTGAATTCCATTCCTTGGGTACAGGTGATTATCCGCTTGTCCATTTTAGCTATAGCAAGAAAAATAGTCCCAAATGATTGGAAATGTAAAACTACTCTTTATTTCACTGAATTCATTAATGTAACAAAGATGTCTTTAAAATGAATTGTCAACTGCAAAGATGAGAATTTCAAAAATTATTCAGCAGTGTAGATTTTTGGTCACAATTAAATAATTTACTTGATAAATTTTAACAATTTAGTTTTCTATGTTTGATTTTGTTGTGGGCATCTGTAAATAGTTATGTTTTTGTTCTATTTATCTTCAAATCATTTTGTACAATCTTTTCTTTAAAATTAATAAAAATTGTTAAAAAAACAACTATAGAATCAATCATTCACAAATGAGTAGGAACAAGAAATTAACAACTTTTCTTCTGTACTGGATATTAATAAATGCAAGCCTGTGAATAAGTAAGCATTAGCTATCCACTATGTGCATCAGACATATTGTTAACCCTAAGTCATAAAAATATGTGTAAAGGGCAGGGCACAATCATCATCATTTGCACAGGGTGGGGTAGAGAGGTAGGTGGCAAGGCTGACACCAAAGAAGTGAGTGTGAGCAACTAAGAAACACATGCATCTTCCAGAGTATACAGTATTCAGGGCCAATAACAACAGAAGTATAGCACTCAACAGTACTGTTTAGATAGTTTGCATGTGTGTTAATTATATGGGTAAGTGAAAACCTGTTTTTTCTATGTGTTTGTGTCTGCATGAACACAATCAAGCACTATACCAACACTGTGTCCTAGCATCTCAGACAAGTGTGAGCTGTGCATAGTACATCACCCCTGATCATGATAACCACCTCTGCCAGGAGTTGCACTGATACTTTCATGGTCCTGGGTAGAAATTGAGGGGCTTCTTGAATGTGAGCAATGTCTGTTGGATGAGCTCTCACCACAAATACATCCAGGCCTAAGAGAACATGACCTACCACATCTGGGTGTGGACACTGCAATCAGTGATGGAGCAGTGGATTTAGTATAATTATGAGAGTGGGATCTTGCATGGCCATGTCTGCTAACACCAGAAGATGTAGCAGGTCTCCAGCCATGTGGATGCCAATCCTCCTCTAACACCACACCCTCATGATGACAACTATGCAACCAGAGTAACCACACTAGCCTGATCAACTGTGACACCCTCAACTTGTCCTACATCAGGAGTCTTTATGTGATGGGTATTCATAGCATTCTGACTATGTCTGAAATATGACCAGGTGATGTAGGAGCCACAACCTCACTGTTAAACTAACCCTCTGAACCCCCCAGCTGTGCCTGTTCATTGCCACCAAAATCATCATATGCTACCAATATTCTAACATCAGGTGGTAGGAGTTCCACAGTGTTGCTCTCAGGATCATCTATGATAACAAGTAATAAAACAATAAACAGAAAAAGGGTTAATAAAATTGATCACATATTTTCTTTATAAGAAAGATATGTTAAACTTTAACATATGCTAAAGCAACACAAACATTACTGTCATTTATATACAACAGTAACAATGACCAAATGTGTGCTTAATGTGCAGGTTACCTGGCAGTCTACAAATAAGAAGTGCCTGTATAAGAGGAAAGGAAAGAAGTCTGCTAAGTATCACAATGCAAATGAAACAAAAAAGGAGAGCAATCCTTTTCACAAGGGCAGATTAAAAATGTTCTCATACAAAAATGTAGTAAATAGTTAGATTCCCAACCCCCACTGCCAGAACAACCTTCACTATTTCTGCAATACTGTAACCTGACTCAGTTATTGTTGTCTCCCTCTCTCTCTCTCTCTCTCTCTCTATATATATATATATATATATATATATATATATATATTTAGATAGACAGATATATAGAAATAAATCAGATATTTTAGATATATGCATTTAAAGATATAACAATGACACTTGCACTTTGCATACCTGGAAGGTCTGTTTGTGACACTCAGGGTCTGTTGTCCACATCTGTACCAATGACAAGGATTCAGGTGGAACTCTTTGCCAAGGTATCTGGACCTTTGACAGTGGACAGGAATCCCTATGTTTCAGTTAGTGGTAGTTCAGTAGAAAGACCACATCATGCAGCCCCTGCTCCTGGCAATTGCAGCAGCCCTATGGCAGGCAGAGTTTATCATGTCACTTGCTTGGTGTCATATCTGGGAGTAGGTTCTCCCATGCCCTCCAACAAAATTATTGTAATCAACCATCTGCTGCCAAATCCTGTCTCAGGTATACTGGTCACCTCTACCTCTCCCTGACAGAAAAGCTCCATGGTGATGTAAGGCCTGGATAATGACCTCATTTTTTGTATGATGGTGGCTTGTGGGATACAGATTTCTTCTTGTGTTCCACATCCCTTTACAAGACGAAACAGAAAAAAGACATACATGATTACATATATAATACACAGACAGGATGGTTTTAAGCTCAATTATGTGTGCCTGCATGCATCCAGCATGCACACAAACAGTTTAAATATCAATTTCTCCATAATGACTACACCCAAATTAGGACCCCTCCAAAAAAAAAGATATTTCAAAATCAAATATGAACACCAGTCTACAACACTTCTATAATGGAGATAACAGAGGTTTAGCTATGAAATACACGGCAACATTAACAATAACAATTAAAATGTAACACTAAACTGTTATAACTGCCATCTCCACTGCTGTAGAGGTAAGTCAGATAGAAATCCACAAGCGGAATGCTTTTTTTCTGCTAACACAGGTAAAATGACAGCTCTTCCTACACAGTTAGAATACAATCATCCTGTATATAATTGTGCAAATATCAAATGAAGTACAAACTAAAAAACAGGTCATGTAGCATTCTGCAGCATACTTTTTGAAATGCAGATATTACTATACCAAATGAAAGGGATAAAAGAAGAGACATGTAAGATAAAAAGAAATGCATTTCAGTAGTCAGTGCAAGTCACATTTTAATGCTAAACTAAAATGATTTTATGTAAGAAATAGTAACATACCTTGGCAATACAGCATTTTACAAAATAGATAATTCCCAAGGTTTATTTATTTGCAGTATCAAGCTCTCTGGTTCAAAACTGTCTCCCCAGAGGGTGGTCTAATGGTTAAGGTGTTTGCCTTACAAACACAAGGTACAGGGTTTGAATCTCACAGGGGATAATTAGCTAGGCTTAAAATGGCTTGCAAGGGCAGTTAGCCTAGTACTTATCTATGAACCTATAAGGGCATTAGCTACAAGACATTTATATAGTCCAGAATCAGCCCTGCAAGCATTGTCATAATGAAAATGATTGTGAAATGGTTAGCATACAGCTTACCTTGACTTGGCCAAGGCCTTTGACACAATCCTCCACTCTGGCATCATTGAAAAGCTAACACAACTTGGCATAAATCCCTATCTCATCAGGTGGGTGGCCAACTGGCTCACCAACAGGACAATCAATGTCAAAATAGGCACCTCCATCTCTAATAGCAGATCTGCAACTAGTGGAGTTCCCCAGGGATCTGTCCTGGGACCCCCCCCCACACTGTTTGGCATCTACTTCTCAGAGGTCCAGACAAAGTCAAAAGGCCTGTGGCTAACCAAGTTTGCAGACAACTGTAAGTTGGGTGCTGTCATTGACTCCCCAGATAATGTTAACATACTGCAAGAGAGTCTCACAGCAAATTAATGACTGGTGCCAAAGTCATGGCCTCAAGCTAAATGCAAGAAAATGTATCATCATCATACCATTCAGCAAAGTCACAGCCCCTACTGATTGCCACATCAACGGCAACCCCCTAAACACACAACCTGTGGTGAGAGACCTCGGTACTCAGGTTGATTAAAATCTCACATTCGAGCATCATGTTGTGGCAGTGGTCAACCTCTCTGTACTCCTCCCTCATTAGACCAATAATTGAGTATAACTCCCTATTTAGTATGTACCTGTCCAAACATATGCACCAACTGGAAAAGCCACAGAAATACCTAACAAAGTGAATCCATGGCCTCCAACACCTTTCCTATGCAGGCAGACTAAAGTCACTATCACTCTACTCGGTGTCGTACAGATTGCTCAGAGGTGATCTGTGTCTCCCCTACAAGGCAATCTCAGACCCTGCCCTACTAGAGATGCTACATATCTCTAAGTCTAACTCCTCATGCATTACCTGCTCAAAAGGCCTGAATCTAATATACAACATCAACAAAACTTTCTGAAGAGACAGGTCTGTCTCCCAGAGGTTGCCCCATCTCTGGACTAGACTTCCCATACATGTCAGAGTACCTTACTGACTCTCTTCAAGCACAACCTTGATAAGTGGATGGGAAACCACAAATTTCTCCTAGGGGTTCCACCGGCGTCCCTCATTGACAGGTGTAACAGGTACAAACTGAGGTTTCTTTTGGGGATAAACTCTTGCTAGCCTTTTAAGGGCCTCATTGCTTTTAGCCAAATAACCTCCTGTGATCCTATTAGCATTCCTGAACACCGTAATCTGCACTAAGTGTAGGGAATGTAAACATGGTGTAAGGACCTATGTGATTACTTGTACACACACTAGCAATGCAAGAAGTAGCATTGAGAAGTGTTTCCTGTTAATGGTTTCAGGTGTCTATGATTACTGTGACTGCAGGAACAATCAGCTTTGACAGTCTCCCCTTTTTGATGTACACCTACTGAGGGTGTATCTGGGAGAAGAGACTTACCAACAAGTCTAAATAACATTGAGTGATTTAGGAGAGCAACAGTCCAAACATTCAAATGCTAGCTTTAATGACCAGAGTTACTGCCCCTTAGTAAAAAATGTCATTCATATTCTACAGAGTTTTTTAAGCACTGGTAAAGATAACATATGGAAATAAAACAGAGATAGACTTGCTATTAAGAAAGCATATATAAGGGAATGAGGCACCATACAGAAAGAAAGGAATACACCTGCAGGATTTACAGTCTTTGTTTAATATTGTGTGAGTACAAGGTATCCTAATTGTTTGCAATATTCCAATCACCCAGATGTTTACTGTCAAATGAGAAAGGACAACGGTCCTAATTTGTTTCCATTGCACTTTCCATGTGACTTGATACAATATTGCATTATCATTATATCTAAACACTTTTTCCTGCTTGCTAATATATATATTTGTCTGTGGCAGTTCTAGGAAATGCTCTTAAATGTTTGCTTTCAATACCCTTGTTTTAGGGTTCAGATCCATACAAATCTCTGTTGCACAAATATGTGAAATATACTTTTAATGTATTTGATTTACCTTTCTATTTTCCCCCTTGTATCATTTCTACACAAATTGGCATTGTAGTCCATTGACTGGCAGCAGTTAATAGCACAGAACTGCATTTCACTGCCCAAGGTGAAAACTGACAAATTTTGTTTGGACTTACTTCAATAGTGCAATGAAGACTTGCATTGTTGCACTTTCCTCAGCAGTCTAAATAATACTGAGGGAAGAAATTAAAGTAGTCATACTCCTATCTCCTTGACATAATGTGTAAAGGTCTTAAGCTTAGGGAATCAGTACAGGTAATGTAGGGATCAAAACCTGTTCCCACATTATTTTACTGAGTGACCTCATAATAAATCTTGACACTCATTTTGTTATCTGAATGTATTGCTGTGGGAAATTCAAGTAAGGTCAGTATTGACTAAAAGTGATAGACAGATGAGTCATTTGAAATTATGTAAATATTAAATGTATGTGCTCTGTGAACAGTGAAAGCATTTTTGCTGTTTTCTGTACCCCCATCCATTCCCAAGGCATTAGCTAAAGATCTGATATTGTAACACATTTGTGATAGTACTCATGTGGCAATGAAAACTGAGATGGCTGAATGTATCACTGTAATGCAGTACTAGCTGTGCTCATTGCTATATACAATGTGATTCACTTCGTGTGTATTCAGGTTGTTATTCACAAAAAGCTATATTAATGCTTCTGATAAGTATTGCCTTCTGCATTTACATACCACTTGGCAGCTTCAAATTCATTTTAATGTCTTAAGGAAAAACGTGAAAAGTTTAGTTTAGGCTGCCTTAGGTAGGATAAACATTCCCAGTGACATTGCATGGCTGTCAGCACTCTGGATAGTACTCAGGGAAGAACATACACATCACAAGTAATTTTCTCTGTGGCACAAAGTATAAGTGCAGTGAGCTTAGAGATAGAGGACATCTGATGCATGATTCAAATCCACGTAAATGCTAATTTTACAGAGGGCTGTCTGAATACATATTTCATCACATTTAGTGATACCATTGTGTTGTTTAAAAAAAAACAATTGCAGTCACTGTTGCTAACAGCATGATATGATTTGTCTGCTCACTTTCACATTATTTGTCAATTAATCACAAGTCTGGTAATGTGTTCCACAATGTACATGTCTGATATTGCAAGATGTGAGAAGGCTGAATATTTTTATTGCTACATATACCTATTAATTGCACTTCATTTACTTTCTTTTTTTCTCTGCAATATATTTATTTTATAATGTCTTTTCCATTTGTTCTCTGCTCAGCAGTATGCAACATGGTTCATTGCCTAAGCAAAAAAGTGAAAAATTTAGTTTAGGCAACCATAGGTAGAACAGATATACCAGACATTGTTGCACATCCCTCCGCAAAATGGATAACACTTACTTCAGAAAATACACCTGACAGATGTCCAATTCTGTGGTAAAGGTGTAAAGGAAGTGAATTGACAGAAATATGGCACATAGAGCATGGTTTGAATCATACTTAGAGATAGCATTGCAATTATTCACAATATGTACTTTTTCTCTTTTACTTTTCAGTTTAATGTGAATTTTCACTACCTAAGGATAAAAGTGAAAAAATTAGTTTATGCTGCTTTAGGAAGAGCAAATATGGCTGTTATCATTGCATGACACTCTACAGCATAGATAGTGCTTACTTCAGAAAATGGAGCTGGATGATGTCTAATTCAGTGGTACAAAGTGCAACTGAAGTGAGTTGAGAGAAATAAAGCACATATGGCATTGTTCAAATCTTGATTAGAGATCCCTTTGCAATTATTCACAATACGTACTTTTTCTTTTCTTTTTTATTTTGATGTTCATATATTCTCTGCTTGGCAGAGTGCAAACATGATTCAATACCAAATGAAAACAGTGAAAATTATAGTTTAGGCTGCCTTATGTAGCACAAACACACCTGACAATGGTGTTTTTTCCTGAGCCACTGGACAGTACTAAGATTAAAAAATCAGGCTGTCATAGAACTATCGCTGCAGCACATGGTCTAAGTACAGTGACTTTAGATAAAGAATACAACTGATTAAGGGTTCAAATCCAGCTACAATATATTTTTACAAAGGTTGCAAAACCCCCTTTTGTCAAAACTTTTAAATTAGAACTGTAAAACTAAAAAAATAATAATGGTAAACATATTTCTTGCAAGCAATGTTTCAGTAATCCTTACATAATTAAGCTTTTCTATTCAGCATATATCATTAATTTTCACAGCCTCACTCTAAGATGCGTGTCGAAATTTCTAGACATGGGAATGATGATATTTAATGTGAAATTCACTTGCATATGAATTATGGCACAGTACTTTTGTTATAATCATCATGACTCATCACATATTCTAATTATTTGTTTAGAACAGCTATGTCTTGTGAAGCCTGTATGTAACATAAACCAGCCTGTATTAATCAGCACATTCAATTGCATGCATCTGAAATATATTTACAAAATAGAAATACTAACTTTTAAATAGGAATGTATTCCCAGAAGTAATCAAAACCACACACATACGGACCTCTCTGAAGTGTTATATCCATTCATTCTGAAATTGTTATATGTCTAATTCCCACGCTGGAAAGGTAGTTTTCCTGTGGCAATGTCAGTTAATAAAGTAAGTGTAAATGTTTGCATCCTTTATCTCATGGATTTGGTTCCCTGCTGGTACAACAATATTTTAACTTTATGTAAGCCCCAGCATGACAATATGTCTGAATTCATTATCTTTCTCCTTCCAGCCTGCAAGTCATAAAAGCCATGCCATTAAGCGTTCCATTGTTGGACATTAGAACCTGTGTTAATAGGCTGAGCAACATGCATGGCCATGTTGCACACCTCTACTGCAAATGTGATGTCAACAGTGCTACTGTGTCTGCCAAGGAATCCATCTGCTTTCAATTGTGCAAATGCAATTGGCAAGTCTCTGCATCTCTGTGTGATACCTCTAATGTGCAAGATCTGAATTGGGTGCCAATTCAAACATATTTTGTGGGCTTGACTTTTACATGCATGGCTGGTGAGGGAGAGAATTATGCAAAATTTACAGCACAAAGGTGAGGTGTTGAGGAGTCCAGGATATTTGTGGAAGTCCTCATGAAGCAATACAGCCATAGGCTGTTGCAGGGGGATTATACCAGGGTTTCCATATAAAGTTGAGGCTTGGAATATCTTAGCCAAAAGTCAGTTTTCAATACAACAAGCATTCCACACAATGAGGAACAAAATATCTTCACCACTACTGTCATCTTAAGAAACACAAGCAGGACCTCCTAAGCCAATGGGAGGCTGAATTTAGGACTGGTAACCCCCTTGGTTGTATAAGTATAAGGACAGATAACCTCTTTGATATGGTATTAATGATCTGGCCAGCCAACTTAGGTTTTCATTATGCTTTCAAATACATATTTCTTTTATTTTTATACTGTACAGCTGCAGAGGAGATAGCTACAAAGTGTGAGGTGCACCAGGAGAGATTAGCTCACCTCAAAGATGCACAGGGTAAGTGTTGCTCAGGTACAAATTCATGCCATAATTGGGTTTTCATTCCCTTAAGCACTGGGATCTTGAGCAAGCATACCTCAACTTTCATCTCAAGCATGTATGTCCTCCACAGTAATTATTGCTGCTTGCATTAGGCAATGAGAACTCCAGCTTAACTGTGTGTGTATGGGGGGGGGGGGTCAGTACAATTATTTTTTTTTGGTGGATAAGTATTTATAAGCAATACATCAGGAAGAATTAAATTATTATAGTTGCAATTATTAAATGACAATGTGTGTTTCCTGTCTGTCAGAGAAATAAAGGCTGCTGTTTCTTATATCATAGCAGTGAGATTTGTTTAGTTTTTTGCAACATACATACCTTTGCATCATATATGAATGTGGCAAATGTGTAAATTAGTAAATTATCATAACTGTTTATATATTGCCAAACCAAGTTTATTTAAAAAAATACAGTACTGTGACATGCCATATATCTAATTAGCAATTTTGTTTGTCTCCTCTCACCCTTTTTCTTTTTTTTTATTTTTGGGGCTTATAATTTCTTAACAATCTTCTGCATAATGTGCTGCTGAAGAATTAATGATCAACAGCACAGGGACGTACACCAACAACTGCAGGTCAGCCTGCCATTCCTCCACAGTTGGCAGCACAAACACCCAGTACTTCAGGGTTACAAACTGTCAGCGTTGCATCTACAACCTCTGCCCTACCTGCTCCAACTGTGTTATGTAGATCTATCCGAGCTGCTGGTGCACTGCTACCCTCTGAGAACAGTTGGAGTGGAGGTGGAGATTTTGTCATGCAGTGGGAGCTGACAAGTTTGGTGGAGGATATAATGGAGTGGGGCCTTGATGTATATATAAAGGTCCCACATCACATTGCAAAGATGATGCCTCATCCAGCACTGACCAAGGAAACTGCTGCAGGAGACAATGATGACTGTTGTTAGGGTAAGGACTACATTCTCACTGTTCTCAAGCTGGACTTGGTATTGAAAATTAAGTTTCATTGCTTAGGGTCCATAAAGCTAGACCAAACATGGGTTGAGGTTTTTCAGCTGTCTCATTGGTCACCAGTGTCAATGATGTTTCAACAACCACCAATCATGTCAGCTTCAGGCAAGCATTTCCTATCCCTATTGATACTGACATGTCCATTATTAGAAACATAATCACAAACAATTGGAAAATTATATTGGGTAACATTTATTTGGCTAACATTGAAGAGAAACCTTTATTCACATATAAAAAGCTTTTCAATTTGAAAACTATCTTTGAATTTACAGCCCTCTCCAGCTTACATACCCAACACATGACAGTCACTTTTCATTGTGGTAAGTGTAAGCAATGAAAGTACATTGCTCATTCATCTTCAGTACATTTTAAACCATTGGGTATCAATATTTGGGCAAACAAAAGATTTGACTGTAATTCCAAGTACTTAGTGCTTTTGGCATCTTGTGAATCTTGTGAAAGTTTTTACATTGGCAAGACTATAAGACGTTTATCAAGGAGAATTTATGAGCACACCTTTGCTACTTGTAAAAAAATCCAAATAATGCACTAGCTAAACATGCTCTTTTATGTAGTGACTTTAACAAGTTAATTTTTTGTTTTGGATTCTGTACACGTAGAGAATTTTTGTGGAGATTGTAATGTTTTGCTTGAATGTAGAGAATCTGCATGGCAAATCTGTCTTAGACCCGATCATGATCCTGGACATAATGAACATATAAACACAAGTAATTTTTACTTATGCAAAAGTTTTAAATTACATGTTATTGTTTTATCTCTTACTTTTTATTTACACTTTGAACTATAGCTTGAGTATTTCATTTTTCAACTACACCCACTACTTTGTCATTAACAATTGGTTGAATTATGCCATGTAACTTTTTCATCTCCGTTTTTAACTGCTTCTCTCATTTGACTTGTATTTTCTGAAGAAGTTCTTGTTTTTACCATTAAAGAATGAAAGCACTAAAAAGTACAAGTTGTGTTTAGAGCCTTGCCTAGGTGGTTGGTAGAACGTATTCAGTTATTATTGTAGAAATTGCCTCATGTTTACTGAAAACAAGTTAATTCTCAAACAAACTGATGTGGTATGTGAGAGATGTATTTACACAATGTTATTGGAGGCAAAGTTCTCACATAAAAGTACTCTTAATGTCAATAAGGTTGTCAGTAGTACATACGCTGCACCCATCTCACACAATTCAAAGCAGACATGTAGACCTTCAAATGCTGAGGCACTTAAATGTAACATTCCTAAACCCCAAAGGCCTCCTAGATGAAGTACACATAACAAATACCCTCAGCAGCCTCAAATTAATTTTCAAAACAACACCCACATCAACACATACAGTCACATCTCATGGAGCCTCGATTTCTAAGCCCACAAGGCAAGCCACCACATAATCCACCATTCTGGTCATTGGAGACTCCTTCATGAGACACACTGATGTCCCTCTCACCAAGCTAAGTAAGGAGAAAGTCACAGTCAGGTGCTTATCAGGACATAGGATCCACCACATTACGCACGCACTCAGGTCTTTGGACCACAAGTACCAGTATGACTCAATCATATCCATGTGGGTGTAAATGACCTGAGACATACCTCCCTAGACTATATGAAGAGAGACATTATGGAGCTCTCAGAATATGTGTCCCAGGCTGGTATGAGCCTAGTATTGAGCAGCATTTTACCTTCTCTGAGGATGATGCCACATTACAAGCAAAAGATGAATGACTTTAATAATTGTCCTAGTTTCTGATGTCCTTCTAAGGAGATACAATATTTGTCAGCATGGAAGTGATGGTCAACAGATCATACTGTTTTGCTAGTGATGGTCTGCAATTCTCCCCTCAAGGTTTTGAATATTAGCTAAAACATTGCATTCCCCCATAGTGCCTTATTTAGGCAATGCCAAACTGAAAGTACTTCTGACATAGCAAATCAAAACCAAGAAAATCTAAAGGTATCGGAGTTTGAACAAAAAACTCCACTCCCTAGAAGATCTCTTCACCCTAGAGAATGCTGATGTCTGTGCGGTCATTGAGACATGGTTTAAAGCTGAGGAGAGCACACAGATAGTGCAAGGTTATAATGCCTTCCAGTTACTACACAGACAGGAACTAAAGGTGGTGGTGTTTCGAGTTACATCAAAAATAAATATACCTCAAGGTTGGTCAAACAGGACAATGCACTTGAGCTACTCCATGTTCCAACTACCTAGGCAAAATCCAATACCACTCATTGCAAGCTATAGGTCCCCTTCTATGTCTCAGGAAACTCATGCCATGTATTTAAATTTATTGGAAACACTAACCATCCAATCCAATACCATATTCATGGGTGACTTTAATTACCCCACTATTAACTGGGAATCCTATATGTCAGCAAACTTATAGGCACAGATATTTCTGGATTTTGTAAAAACAATCTCCCTGGAGAAGATTGTCAATACACCAACCAGAAGTGCAACCATACTGGATCTGGTCCTCATTAATACCCCCTACTGTAATGTCTTCTCTGATAAAGTCAAACCACAAAATGGTCTCCTTTGAAGTACAAATAAAACCTGGACTCCCAGCTAACCCTAGAATATTTAGGAAGTACTCTAAGGATAACCTTCTGCTATTAAGTGATAACCTGGCAAAATCTGAAGCTCACAAAAACCCTGGGAACACTGCTGCTTATGCAGAACTGTTCAAATAAACCCTGTACAAGCATGCTAATAGCTGCATAGAGGCAGCTGTACCCACCAGAAAGAAGTACAGAACTAACTCAGAAAACTAGCTATCCTGGTGAAGTTACAAAGTCAACAGGCTGTATAACAGAAGGAATAAAATCATGGCAAAAATTAGGAGATGGAGTGCCCAGCAGGACAAAAGCATTCTCATCAAACTAAACAAACAACTCAGAGGACAAATAAAGTCTAGCAAAGCCAGATTTGAGGTAAATTTGACCTCCCCGGCCAAAGACACCATAAGGCATTCTTTAGCTATGCCTGTGACCTCAAATGTGATATACAATTGTGTGCAGAGCTGTTTGTAAATGGAGCCACCTATAATGAGCCAGAAGATATAGCAAACCTACTGGTTGACAAATTCAGCTCCAACCTTCCCTCAGGAAATACCATCAAATATAACTCCCCTGCTATCACTAGGGAATAGGTTCTTAATGTTCTCTCTCTCTAAGGCCAAGGACACTGCATCAGTGGGTAAGACAAAATCCCAGGATGCCTTCTAAATAGCATTAAACATGACCTATTAGGCTGTCTGGAATTGCTATGTAAATGTAGCCTCCAAACAGGCTTTGTACCTAATGAATGGAGAACAGCAATTCATCCCTCTGTACAAAGGTGGGACATCTAGAGACCCTGGAAACTACAGAACCACAAGTCTCACTAGTCATATGCAAAGCCATGGAAAGAATTATCATGGAAATGATCAATAATGATAATGTTATAGTAAACCTCAAGACAGTTGGTTTCATCAAGGGTGGGTCATGCCTACTCAATCTGGTGGACTTCGCTGAGAGCGTCACTAAAGTAATGGATGAGGACAAAATGGTTCACACTGCCTACCCTGACCAAGCCAAGGCATTTGACACAATACCCCACTCAGGCATTGTTGACAAGCTCAAGAAGTTAGGTACAAACTGATATGTCACCCGATGAATAGCCAGCTGGGTCATAGACAGGACCCAGGATTTTAAAACTGGAGAGTCCACCTCTATAAAGAGGCCAGTCACAAGTGGAGTCCCTCAGGAATCAGTCCTTGGACCACTCCTTTTAGTCATTTACTTCTCACAAGTCAAGGCCAATGTCAATGGTCTCTGGCTGTCTAAATTTGCAGATGATTGCAAATTAGGAGCTGACATTGAATCCCACACTGACACAAATGTTCTCCAGGAAGGGCTGACACAGACAAATAACTGATGTCAGAGCCATGGACTAAAACCAAATGCCAAGAAATGCATAATAGTATCTTTTGGAAAGTCATCCACCTCTGGTAACTATCATATTGACATACACCCCTTAGAATTGACCCAGTCGTCAGGGACTTTGGGACACATATAAAAAATAATTGCAAATTAGGAGCTGACATTGAATCCCACACTGACACAAATGTTCTCCAGGAAGGGCTAACACAGACAAATAACTGATGTCAGAGCCATGGACTAAAACTAAATGCCAAGAAATGCATAATAGTATCTTTTGGAAAGTCATCCACCCCTGGTAACTATCATATTGACATACACCCCTTAGAATTGACCCAGTCGTCCGGGACTTTGGGACACATATAAACAGTAATCTCGCTTTTGACCATCATGTGTCTACTGTAGTTGAGGAAATCATTCTATGTTGCACAACTTATAAATAAAGGTATGACATCTAGATCCAAGTAAGTCATTGTTTCACTGTATTTGGCATTCATCAGACCTATCATTCAGTACAGTGTTTATTTTGTATATAAAATAAGTCCTCCAACAGCAAGGACATATTGTACAGCAACTATGAATCATTAGGCAGAGGAACTAATTTACATCAATATATATATATATATAAATATATATATATATATATATATATATATATATATATATATATATATATATATAAATATAATTAATAAAACAAATACAAACCAATTTAATAGAATTTAATAGATAGCACATTTTCATCCAACTTTGGCAATGGGCCTCACAACAACCGAGTAGTCCACTATTTTACCAATGAAGCCCACTTTATCGGACATTATTATTTACTTATGGATATGTAAGGTCATATGCAAAGGTGAGTGGAGCTAAGAGCAAAAGGGGAAATGATGTGACTGATGGAGAGAATGTGAAACTTCAAGTTATGTAATGCTTATGTCAGTTTCTGTTACACTGAGTATGAGTTAGTTCAAGTCAGTAAAAGTAAACAAATGTCCATGATCATTTCAGGCCTACATTGAAAAACATAAGTTATATGTGACTTGAAGAAATCACGTGCATCACATATTATCCCTATTAGCAAGTACATACTTCAGATCTGGTACTTTCAGCACCACCTGAGTCATCTTTGGGGAAAATGTTAAGCCACAAGGGTCTGCTTTGGAGACTTCATGAACAGCATTCTGTTGGGTGGTGGTAGTGTATAACCTTTGTAAGATTAACCCACCTGCCAACAATGACAGTGCAGAATGTATGGGTCTGCCACCAATGAGAGTACAGAAAATATAATGCAATTTTTTCAACATGTTCTGAGTTCAAGGTAGGTTCCTTACCACTGCCTAAATAAATGACCAAATTGCAGGATGAAATAATGGAGACATTTCATCAGAGTAAGGTGCCATATTTTCTACACCTTCCAAGAATGTAATTATTCTTAGCCCATTGAAGGATAAACATTGCTTCTAGAGACATTAATATGTATGATTTCCACAGGTGGGACACAGGCCAGGCTGACAATAGCTTGAATTTCGTCTGGATTGTTGATAAGGATGCATACGTTTTGCCATCCTAACATGTGGTATTTATCTCCACAATAGGTAACTGAAATGGAAGTGACTGTTCTTGAGGTCATTACAATGTAATGGCTAGTAAAATACTGATGTACACATATTTGAAGTTCTTAACAGTGGACTTCAGTGTGAGCTCTAAGTGTGCTGTGTCACGTAGTTCATCCAGCACACGTATTGCTAAATAAAAAAATCCTTATAGTCTATAAAAATTTACAGACTACATTACCTTTGCTTCAAGGCAAAACTTACATTGTCACTGCCGTTTTCAAAACTTTTTCTACTTTTGAATCCTTTAAACTGGACTAGCAGGTGGAAATTTAAATAAAGTTGAGAGGGTGTGCCAACAAATATGCTAAATTTGCCAGCCAATCTGTTTCTACTACAATACACCATTGAAAACTATTAAAAATCTTGACTAGCCCCCATTTAAAGTCATGTTTATTTCTTGCTACTTAAGTTTACATTTATTCTTCACGTATGTAACCATATGACTAAACACATTCCTGGACTGGAATAATTAGTGTGACACCTGTGCACTGGCCCAGTAATCAAGGAGCTTCAATCCTCACCACTAACACCAGTGAGGGATATGCACATTGGAAGAATAACAAATACACACACATTAAAGTACAATTTCCCTTAAGCGCACACAGAGATCACAGTCAGTCTGGGGCTGGTTTCTCCCTGTCTCTCCATATCCCCAATAAGACTTCTCACTGGCACAGCTATAGGATTCAGATCTCAGCCGAGTAGTCAAGCCAGAACCTTAAGTACCCTCTTTGTCCAACCAGTGCTTCATGTCCCTGCCCATGTAGCTGACACACATACACACTTTGAGATCTGATTTATATACAAACACACAGACACTCCTGGGGAAGGGTGGCACAGGTTCACTAGCTATGTCCCCTTTTGCCCAGGCTATATGGTAGTAATCACTGTCACCAACTACTCTTATTAGCTACTCTAAAGGCCCTTACCAAAGGGTGTCCAATTCTACTGTGCAATGTTATTATTATCCAATTGGTAAGTGTGACTTGAAGGCTAGTTTAGGAGTGGCTTGTACAGTATCACCAAATACATGCAAGTACTCTCAGGGTTTAAATATCTCTACACAAAACAGCCACAGTTAAAAGGTTTAAAAATATTTAATAATAAATATAAAAACACAAAACAATACTCATTATTTTAACACAGTAACAATAGAGAGTTCAGAAATCACAGGAAATACTTTAAAACAGCATTGTTGGACAGTCTCAAATAAATATAGAAAACATCTACACTAATCTGGCTATATTCCTATCTACAGTGGAATGAAAAAGTATTTGTCCCCTTCCTGATTTCTTATTTTTTTGCATGTTTGCTACACTTAAATGTTTCAGATCATCAAACAAGTGTAAATATTAGACAAAGATACCCCAAGTAAACACAAAATATAGTTTTTAAGTGATGATTTTATTTATTAAGGGAAAAAAAACTATCCAAACCTACATCTTTGTCTAATATTTAAATTTGTTTGATGATCTGAAACATTTAAGTGTGACAAACTTGCAAATAAATCAAGAAATCAGGAAGGGGGAAAATACTTTTTCATTCCACTGTATTTCTAAGGGAAATACTAAGATCTAAGTCTTACTTACAGAGCAAAGCAAGTGCTGGTGAGTTGTTGTCAGCTTCAGAACAAAATACAAAATGCACTATTTTTCTCTCTCAGGTAGTTTTTAAATTGATAATGCACATTACTGCTGAGTCATTTCAGATTACATCATTCCTGTCACCTCTGCTCAAGTTCCCAGGCTCACAGAACTTAAAATTTAACATGTCTTTGTAATATGCTGTTGCCAGGAAGTCACAGAGCAATAAAAGACACTTTATATGTGAAACCTAGTAATTAACTCTGTCTTAAGACAATAGAAATAAACTCCTAGCCTAGACATCCTGTCTCTTAGCTTGAGATTACACACAGTCGTAAAATTCTTTACTTATAGGTTCATAGGTTCATAGATGTGTACTAGGCCAATGGCCCTGGAGCCTTTACAAGCCTAGCCCATAGAAGTGCCCTGGCATCATGCCGCTGTTAGTTCCTGGTGCCTGTATCAACTAGAGCCACTGGAGTGATCTCTGGGGTGAACTTTCTATTTCCCATCCACTTGAGATTTCTCTTGAAAAGGGCCAGTGAGGTTCTCTGCTTGACATGTATGGGAAGTCTATTCCAGAGCATGGGCAGTCTCTGGGTTATGAACCTGTCCCTCCAGGATGTTCTATTGATTGTGTTAACGAGGTTAAGGTCCCTGGACCATGTGGTGCAGAGGGATTGCGATTTCTTTAGGTGTAACATTTCTAACAGGGCTGGGTCAGACATGGCTTTGTAAGTCAAGCAGAAATCACCTCTTAATATATGATATGAGACAGAGAAAAGCTGGAGTTGTTTCAGTCTGTCTATGTAGGGCATGTGTTTAATGCCTAGGATCCTCTTCATGAGATACTTTTGTGGCCTTTCCAGCTGTTGCAGGTGTTTAGTAAGGTACATGCCAAATGGGGCATTATACTCGATGATTGGTCTAATGAGGGAAGAGTAGAGAGAGATGATGACCTCTTTTTTTCCTGGATGCAAAGCCCTTGGGAATGAGATGTGTCACATAGAAGGACTTTCTGACCATAGTGGCAATGTGGTGGTTGAAGGGGAGGTTGCTGTCAACCTGTGTCCCCAGATCTCTTATAACGCCTTCAGTGTTCAGTGGGCTACCATTGACATGGTAATGAGTGGGAACTGAGTTTTTCCCAAAGGGAATGACGGTGCATTTTTTGGCATTAAGCTTAAGGCCATGGTTTCAACACCAGTCATTTGTCTCAGTGAGGCTTTTCTGTAGGATGTCTACATATCAGCTTATTTTCTTAGAGTTTGCAAGTTAACTCTGTATGTCCCAGTTTCCACCATGAAACATACATTACATAGGCATAGAGTTTATACACATTTCTGCTTTCTACCAGCAGGGTGCAATGTGGTTACATTTTTTTAAGCTGAGCACATAACACAGTTTTCTTACATTTGTGAAACAAGCCTGTGGATCATATTAATATCTACAATGACATAGAATTATTTACAAAATTCTATCTAGCTGGGCTGTTAGCCTCTCACTTTATCACAGTTAGATCTATAAAAAAACATGATGCAACAAATAAAAAAATATCTCTCTGATTTTAAAAGGCTTATTGTGAAGCAGAAAGCTTAACTCAGAAGGTTTCCCCATCTCTGTAAACCTTTCTGATTCAGAGTCTGCAGGGACTAGAGCACAGAGAGTAGTCTCACTGGGAAAGCTATTTGCTAATCCATTTTTCCAAGGGAGTGGATAATGTTCATTTTCTGAAATAGCAGTGGCTTCTGATTAACTAGGCAGAGTGATTCAGGGAATCTGTCTCCTTGATTATTTTTTTTCTGTAGGAGTTAAAAGCAAGTGCTGTCTTTCATTGACATTCATCCAGTCTGTCCTATTGGAATAGTCAAAGAATAGGTAAGTATAGTGATGCCATGTGTGTGTATACACAGAATTGAGTTTGAGTGTGTCTGCAGGGACATAAATATAACTGAATGAATGTTTGTATTACCATAACTCTGTGTGTGTGTGTGTGTGTGCGTGCGTGTGTGTGTGTGTGTGTGTGTGTGTGTGCGTGCGTGCGTGCGTGCGTGTGTGTGTGTGTGTGTGTGTGTGTGTGTGCGTGTGCGTGTGTGTGTGCGTATGCATGGGTGCCTGAATGTGTATGTCTATGTGTTTGAGTTTGTGGGCGCAGTCCATACTTTTAGCCTCTTAGCGCAAGAAATCTGAATAAAGCCAAAATAATGGGGAGATAAAAGCCCAAAAATAGGAACACATTTTTAAATATTGCTCTTATAAATGTAGAAGGTTGGTAGAATAACGGATTTTGCATTAGTATGTATTTTCTGAAGGATATGATGTCTGAAACCAAAATGGTTGTCATGATATAGTGACTTCAGTTTTGAACGATTTGACAGAAAACCGCATATTTTATGAGGAACAGACCAACAATATAAGACAAAAATATGGACATTTTGAGAAAATCTGGACAGTTGAGAGCTACAGGGTGCACGCATTCACGTGTGTAGAGTGATGCCTATGCTACTGTGATGCATGAGCTGGAAGGTAGAGAGGTCTACACAGGCAGCACATTGCACGATTTAAAGAAAAAACACTAATGAGGTGTTTCTTTGTGTGCTTTGCTATGTGTCTGAATCAGAAACTCTTTCCATTGCACAAACTGACCAACCTAAGTTGACCAGTTAACACAAGTAGAGAGACACTCTCTGAATCCAAGCCTATAATAAATGTGATGACAATTTTTTTTTAATTTTCTTGTTGGTATGTGGAATAAAATGCCCACTAGTGTAACAGTTATCATAAATAATGGTGGATTAAAAAAATAGCTTCATTATTATCTCCTAGCCAGAAACACTTCCCTTTGCAAAAATGGCATTACTTGGAGACGGACTTAGCTTATCCATGTTTATACGATGATGATTCTGTCAAACTTTCATTTGTTTGAATGAGTGTCTTGTTGTTGGCTATTTTATATGCTGGGCTCACATTATCGACTGTGCACTACACATAAACATTCACTTATACTTGCCTTACAAATCATAGTAGTGAAAGTTTTGTAAGTATAACAACAACCTGGATTTCCAACACACACATTTATAGGTTCATAGGTAGGTACTAGGCTATCGGCCCTGGGGCCTATACAAGCCCAGCCAAAAAGGTACCCTGGCTTTTGCCACCCAAGAAAATTATTTTCCTGTGCCACTGTCGAGCTGAGCCACAGAGGTGATCCCCGGGGATCAGCATTATTTTTTTTATTTTGGAAGGTAGTTTATGACTGACTTATTCTGATTGCGCACAAGAAGCTTTTTATTCTAAAATCTTGAATGTGTAATATAGCTGTCACATTTTTCTATTAGTGATGTTCACCTTTAGTCTTAGGTTCCCTCATCTGTTGCTAACTGAAACTTGTGGCATATTCCAGGCACAGAGTCTCCAATAACTAAATCAGACATTTCTAATTCTAAATGTTTTCAAGTAAGGAGCCATTGTATCTTTTGAAGGTATTTCAGATGGATTATTTAAATGCTATAAAAACAACACTAGGGGTTAGATGTCTGAGGTATAGCATTTTGGAATGACCTGTTCAAAATAGCTACACATCCCATTACGAATTAGGCTGCAGAACATATGTGTTGTTTGTTTTTGGTGCATACTCTCTGGTTAAAGTTTAATTTTTGTTTTACTTCCATTGTCCCTAGATCTTTAAATATTGTACTTTGATGATCTGACCATTTACCTTGAACTTTTTATCAAGCCTTACTATGCTACATTTACTGACACTAAGGTAATTTCATTACTTTTATGCAAGGTAGAGACAACACAATAGCTCCATGGCAAGATATCTGTTTCACAGTGCCAGTATTTAAGGTTCAGTCCTGACCTTTTGTCAGTGTCTTTTGAGAGGATTGCATGTTTCTCTGCATCTGCATTGGTTTTCTCTGGATCCTTCAGTTTCCACCTCAGTCTCAGAAACACCCTTGTGACTAGTTAAAAGTAAATTGTCCTGAGTTAGGCATGACACTGTCAAGAATTCCTTGCAAAGTCCAGGGAGTTATGTGCATGTCTTACAGAGTTACCAGTAACTAGGAGTCCACCAGTGGAGCTTGAGCCTAGTGAGCCTGCCTTGCCATGCACAAGATGCAATTTGAGACTTGGAGGGCACCTATAGTGGAACTCAGAACAACCACTGCAGGGGAGGGGGTACTCCACTAAGGAAGAGGGTTTGCTGACCCCCAAGACTGATTAGGCTGGCCTGCTCCCTACCACCCAATTCCTGCTACAAATGCATGAACTCAGTGGGATTCCCACATATGAATGAATAATGGGCCAATTATGTGTAGGTAGAGGAACCACTGGGTTTGGTCCTGCAACTATTGGAAAAAAATAATAATGTACCGAGAAAGTGTCAAGAAACCAATCTGCTTTTTCCTGGATGGGGAAAGAAGAACAGAACATTTCTTACTCAACCCATTGCTGCTTTTCATATGCATGTATTATTCAAATGAAGCAAAACTATTTAGCAGTAACCTCAGGGTGATCACACATTTTTAATCATTGCTCACTTTAAATATTGGACATTGGCCTTAATGGATGTCTATGATCGAAACACATCTCTTCCACCTCAGAAAGTATTTTCCTTTCTGACCTGCAAAATGACTACACTGCAGTATATGAAAAAAGCATGATTTAGTAGTTTTCTGCTCGCTCTTCTGTGACACTTTTATCCTAGTTGGTTTCCCTAGTGCACACCATGCTTGTGCAGAAGGAAATCTCATGATACTTTATTTAGGAATTTGTTTACCTTGCTCTTTCATCATCTTGTCAATCATCTTTTATTGTTTATAGGAAAGGAAAAACACGTATTATGGTTATTTGTAGCTATCTGTTATTTCTCACCCTCTAGGGTCATAAACCTTTTTGAGTCTCTAGGGATTCACAGCTCTGTTACTGTGTACTTTCATTTGCAGCTGCATTCTTTCCCTCCCATGGTGCCATAAATCTGTGGAGCTTTTGGAAAATTCACTGGTCTTATTTTGTAGTCTGAGGGTGAAGACACCTGATAATAATGACAGCAACTGACTTGACTTGAACTAATTCCTAATTTAATCTAATTTAATCTCTATTTTGTAGAAGCAGAAGAAATTGCTTATTGAAGTGAGTGTATATATAAAATATGAGTAAACTATCAAATCAGAGAATACCAGTGGAAGAAAGTTTCAGATACTCTGTCTAGAGATTTGCAAAGTTAATAATAAATTCAGAGTATGCCATTCTATCTAAATGCAAACAAGATCTTGAATGAGACTGCAGGGCAAAACAAAATGATTTTCTCAGTGCTCAGTGCATCTTGTGGGAAAAAACAAAGAAAATCATGTCAATATGTCTGCCTGCATCCGAAAACTTTGTCTTGGAACAAAATAGCACCTTTTTTAACAATTACTTGAAGTGCCACAGTGACATTAAAATAGCACAGAATGCTAAGACAATATAAAAATATGTTTTCTGCACTTTCTGCTCTTAGTGGCCCTTTGGTGTGTGCTTGTATATGGGAGTACCAGATCAATTGTGCTTAGAAAGCATATCTGTTCACACTCACAATGGGCTACTTCATGAAGCCTTCATCTTGAGGACTAGTTTATTATTTCACAAAACTACATCTTGTGAATTTTTAAATTAGCAAACCATTGGGAAGCAGATCTCCTGCTCTGTCAATGTAAGAGTTACAACTTCATCTTGCTCTTCTACTCAGTTCACCTCTGTTTCTTCTGTTGCTGAGCCTATGAGCACCTGTCTGTTCATTGCCTGACTGCATGAGTATTAAAATATAGGCTGCCTGTCCTATTTTCCTCCTTTTGCTATACAAGAAAATTAGATGATTACTCTCTATTATATTTTGTTTATTTATTTATATACATTGTTAACTAGGTTAGTCCCACTAGACTAGTAGCCTCTTTTCAGAGGAGATCCAACGTGGCATTTATACTACTTGGGAAACTTGGCCAGGCCATAATGGAACTTCCATAGGTTCATAGGATGTTACTAGACTATTGGTCCGGAGGCTCTTATAAGCCTAGACAAGAATTTCAGCCATATTCCCACAAAGTCAGCACCTATTTTCTCTGTCCAGCAGGGACACAGGTGGGATCCCAAGGCTATATTTTCTGTTTCCCATCCAGTCCAGATTCCTTTGAAACAGGGCTAGTGAGGTACTCTGCTTGACATGGAGATGGAGTCTACTCCACAGATGGGGAGTTGTTGGGACACAAATTTATCCCTCCAACAAGTTCTATTAATGTCACAGACCAAGTTGAGGTCTTGTGTGTGGGTTGCACGAGTGGAGTTTGACTTATGGATATGCAGCAACTCCATCAAGGCTGAGTCTGAGATGGCCTTGTATGCCAGACATAAGTCGCCTATGAGCAGTCTGTATGAAATTGAGTAGAGGGACAGGGATTTTAGCCTATCTGTACAGGATAGGTGTTTGAGACCCTGGATTTTCCTGGTCAGGAACTTCTGTGGTCTCTCCAACTGCTGCATGTGCTTGGCAAGGAAGGGGACATTGTACTTGATAATGGGTCTGATAAGGGAGGAGTACAAGGATGTTATGACCTCCTTGTTCTTGGATAAAATACCCTTACTTATGAGGTGGGACATGTAGAAAGCCTTCCGTACAACAGAGGCAACGTGGTGGTCAAAAGTCAGCTTGCTATCAACCTGAGTGGCAAGTCTCTCACAACTGATTGTGTACTTAGTATCTTATTAATGTGATAATTAGTGGGGATACCATTTGCCCCAAAGGGGATAATGATGCATTTCTTGGCATTCAGTTTGAGGCCATGCTTCTGGCACAAGTCATTAGTTTGGGTAAGACCATCTTGGAGGATGTTAACATCACTAGGGGAATTTATGACAGTGCCCAGCTTGCAGTCATCTACCAGCTTGGTCAGCCACAGACCACTGGTTTTGGCTTGCACCTCAGAAGAGTATATGCCAAACAATAGAGTTTCCAAGACTGATCCTTGGGATATGCTGCTTGTTATGGGTCTACAATTAGAGGTGGCTTCCCCTGTTTTGACTGAGTGGGTTCTTTCAGTGAGCCAATTAGCTACCCATCTGGTAATATACAGTTTGATGTCTAGCTGGGAGAGTTTATCTATTATGCCTGAGTGGGTAATAGTGTCAAAGGCTTTGATTAGGTCAAGGTAGGTGGTGTGCATGGTCTTCCCCTCATCTATGCCTTTGGTGACTGTTTCGAAGAAGGCGGCCAATTTAACAGGCATGATCTCCCTTTGACAAAACCAAACTGTGTGGGATCAAGCATTTGGAGGTTGCCAATGTCCTTGTTTATAAGGTCCATGATAACGTGTTCCATGGCCTTGCAGATCAGGCTAGTTAGGCTGATGGGTCTATAATTTCCAGGGTCAGTGGATGCTCCACCTTTGTGAAATTGGATGACAGTGGCTGTCCTCCATTCTGCAGGGACGAAGCCAGTGCACAGACTTTGGTTGAACAGGGTGCCTAGTGGTGCTGAGAGCTCTTACCTGAGTTCATGTAGAACACAGCCAGGGATGTTGGGTGCCATAGAAGTTGAATTTTTTGCTTTCAGAGGGCATTAATGACCTGCTCCCTGGTGATGAGGGGAGGGGGCAGGTGCTGGGGATGTCCTGGTTTACTGATGTGGGGCAGGGGGGTGAAGTCCCCTACTCTTGTTGATAGGTGCCATGGATCTTTTACATCCACCTGAGCTACAATCAACTTAGGAAGATAGGGCCTCACTCATCTGAAGGACAGCATACTCAGCAGTGGAACACCCCCTCCCCCCTTATACTACACCAAAGTGCCAGCAACTGATCTACCAGATGCGGGAATAGAAACCATAGTATTCTGCACCAAAGGTGAGTATGCTACCTGTTGCAACACTGGCAACTTTTCCCATAATATTCACTCCATATTTTCTGGTGTCTATTAGATATCACACAGTCATCCCTGACTGGCAGAGAGACTTTCTTACATGTTGCTATATACCTGTCTCACATACATACTAGTAAGTGTTTCTGGCAGTATTTTTTATCTGTCTACCTATCTATCTATCTATCTATCTATCTATCTATCTATCTATCTATTCATTCATTTATCCTTTGCTGACTGTGTAAGTCACTGGGCTAGTGACGTCTTTTCAGGGGAGACCTAAGATTGTATTTGCACTCTATGGAAAATTTGGACAAGGCACTGGGGAACAAGAACTTTCCATACTCTTTGATAAATGCCATTTCAGTTACCACCAACTCATACAGATGGGACCTCATCTTAACATCTTATCCAAAGAATGGCACATTCAGGAGTGCAGCATCCCATAATATTGCACTGCAGTTTTTTTTTCAGCAATTGTAAGTGTCTTTAGAAAAGCAGCTCACTCTGTGGTAGTAAGCACTCCTCCTACTCTGTCATCACATAGCTATTCCATTGCTATTTAATTCCCAAGAGCCATGCACTTGCTCATGTTCATTGTTTCCCTCTCCTGTTCCCTTTCTTTGTTTCTGAGCTCTTTACTACTTAACCTGTAACAACTTTTTAGATCTACTGATTGTTTTTCCTTGCTGCACTATACTAGTACAAATCTTGTTGCTTAAAAATGTCTGCCTTGCTATCCTTTGTTCTGTTAGTTGTATTACTTTACCGTACTGTGTATACTTTGCAATGTTGTGTTGCTATGCTATGTTCACTGCTTTGTATTGTTATTTATTGTTGTCATAATATAAGCCTACTGCTTGGTATGAAGCCAACTCTTCATGAATGCACTTGCTGGTAAACAAAGGTCTGAAGATATTGACTGAAACTTATTTTTGTAATACAGATTAAAAGTATTTTTTGAAGCAGTGACTGTCTAACCTGTCTTTTATTATGTACATGGAAACTAACTGCTCCTAGTAGGGTATCCTTTATTTGAAAGGCTCATCTAAATGAATGAAAATTGGTTTAAACAATACAAAGAAACTTCTTAAGACTCACTTAAAATA
>NC_056741.1:492191358-492346358 GCF_019279795.1 Protopterus annectens | reverse complement strand
TATCTGCACCTAAACACAACTGCCAAAATGCCTCTTTACACTCTAGTGTGTTGTTAATATCCCCATTTAAAGATTCTTTTTCTAATTTTTCTAATACAAAAAAATTAAAACTTTTTAAAGTCTGTACATGCTAATGCATGTCTAGCTAATGAGTTGGTGTTGTCTTTCTTTTTGATTGCCAAATTATGTTCATATACTCTTCGCTTCAAATTTCTTATTGTTTTTCCTATATAGTAACTTTCACAGGACAAACATGTTGCTATATATACTACCTGTTCACTATTACAATTATAGTAGTCTTTTGACCAAAACGTAATATTATAGTGACTGAGAGTGACAAATGAAGAATTAGTTATGAACCTACATTGTTTACAATTATGACAAGCAGAAGTGCCTTTTTTATTACTTCTTAACATTACTGAATTGGCAGTGTCTTTGTTTCCCATTTCTAACATAGATTTAATATTTAAAACTTTCTTGTATGTAAACTTGGGTTTAAACCCTAGTCTGTCCGCCAAATCTTTGTTACCTAAAATAATTTTCCAGTTATTTTCTATGATACTTTTGATATACCACATTCCATTGACTATTGGAAGTGGAAAAGCTATCATGTAATCTCTATTAATACTATATTTTGACTCTGTTGTGTCTTTCGACTTCATACATTGTGTTGGTCCTATCAAAATATCCGTGGACTGTAAAATGGGAGATGCTACCCCACTTCTCAAGGACAATACTTCCTTTTCTATCTGTTTTATCCATTTAGTGTCATATCCTCAGGAAACGAAAAGGCCCTTTAAGAACTGCACTTCTTCAATATATGTGTCATCTTCTGATGTCAGCCTACTTAAACGAATAATCTGCCCTTTTACAACTCCCTTTTTCATATGTTGTGGGTGGGCGCCATCCCTATGCAAATATTGGTTGGCAAACACTGGTTTCCTATAGATCTTACTTACAAATTTGTTTTTCTCTTTATCTATTCGAATATTCAAATCCAAATAGTTTATAGACTCAGTGAAACCACTTAATTTGAATTCTAAAAATTCTGTTGTTGTGTTTAAATCCTGTAACAAACTTATGAATTCTTCTTGGTTTCTTTCCAAATGAAAAACAAATCATCTATAAATCTATAATATATTTGTACTTTTTCAAAACTCGGATGCTGCTTAAGAAATTTACATTCCCAATTTGCCATAACCAAGTTTGCAAAGAACGGTGCAACCCTTTGCCCCCATAGCTACACCAGATATCTGTTTGTAAAAAACCTTATTGAATTTAAAGTAGTTATTTGCTAGTACCAACTCCATCATGTCACATATAGTGTTTATTTTTACTCCAGTAAAGTCGGTGTGATTTGCCAAATATTCTCTGAGATATTCTATACCTGCTTCTTGTTCAATAGAAGTGTAAAGAGACTTGACATCTAGAGTACCAAAATAAATTGTCTCTTCTGGTATTTTGTAGTTTCTTAAAATTTCTAACAGATGCCAAGAATCTCTTAAATAATATCTAGATTTTTGAACAACAGGATTTAATATTTGATCTAACCAAATACACTCAGTTTTAGAATTCTTCACCTAAATAATTGGTCTAAATGGAGGCTTTCTACTATCTGTTTGAATTTTGGGAATCCCAAATAGTGTAGCTACCTTCGGATGTTCTACTTGTACAAAGGAATAGTTGTCATTGTCTAGCTCTCCTTGACTGAAAATGAACTGAATACTTTAAATTCAGTAAGGTTTTTTACAAACAGATATCTGGTGTAGCTATGGGGGCAAGGGTTGTACCGTCCTTTGCAAACTTGGTTATGGCAAATTGGGAATATAAATTTCTTAAGCAGCATCCGAGTTTTGAAAAAGTACAAATATATTATAAATGTATAGACTATTTGTTTTTCATTTGGAAAGGAAACCAAAAAGAATTCATAAGTTTGGTACAGGATTTAAACACAACAACAGAATTTTTAGAATTCAAATTAAGTGGTTTTGGTGAGTCTATAAACTATTTGGATTTGAATATTCGAATAGATAAAGAGAAAAACAAATTTGAAAAGTAAGATCTATAGGAAACCAGTGTTTGCCAACCAATATTTGCATAGGGATAGCGCCCACCCACAACATATGAAAAAGGGAGTTGTAAAAGGGCAGATTATTTGTTTAAGTAGGCTGACATCAGAAGATGACACATATATTGAAGAAGTGCAGTTCTTAAGGGGCCTTTTCGTTTCCAGACTATATGACACTAAATGGATAAAACAGATAGAAAAGGAAGCATTGTCCTTGAGAAGTGGGGTAGCATCTCCCATTTTACATTCCACGGATATTTTAGTAGGACCAACACAATGTATGAAGTCGAAAGACACAACAGAGTCAAAATATAGTATTAATAGGGATTACATGATAGCTTTTCCACTTCCAATAGTCAATGGAATGTGGTATATCAAAAGTATCATAGAAAATAACTGGAAAATTATTTTAGGTAACACAGATTTGCCGGACAGACTAGGATTTAAACCCAAGTTTACATAGAAGCAAATTTTAAATATTAAATCTATGTTAGAAATGGGAAACAAAGACACTGCCGATTCAGTAATGTTAAGAAGTAATAAAAAAGGCACTTCTGCTTGTCATAATTGTAAACAATGTAGGTTCATAACTAATTCTTCATTTGTCACTCTCAGTCACTATAATATTACGTTTTGGTCAAAAGGCTACTATAATTGTAATAGTGAACAGGTAGTATATATAGCAACATGTTTGTCCTGTGAAAGTTACTATATAGGAAAAACAAATTTGAAGTGAAGAGTATATGAACATGATTTGGCAATCAAAAAGAAAGACAACACCAACTCATTAGCTAGACATGCATTAACATGTACAGACTTTAAAAAGTTTTAATTTTTTGTATTAGAAAAATTAGAAAAAGAATCTTTAAATGGGGATATTAACAACACACTAGAGTGTAAAGAGGCATTTTGGTAGTTGTGTTTAGGTGCAGATAGTGCACCTGGTCTCAATGAGACTATAAATATAAAATGATTTTTAAAATATAAACACTGATTTAGTACAAAAGTACTTTATGAATGTTTATTATTAACACCATTTATTATGGGTTTTATAAAAGTATATGAGCAACTTGTATAAAAGTTGTACTTGATTTGTAAGCAAGTTATGTCATTTCCTGTCAAGTAATTGTTTTAGATATAAAAGGGAGTTTGGGTAGGGCATTTTTTGTTTCTGAGGAAGTTCTCAAAATTAAAAGTGAATGAAAGCGCTAAGCAATTGTCCGCTTGTGGTCATTTGGATTGAACAGGACTGTGCTTTTTTTGGTTCAGTGGTTTGTGCAATATTGGAAGAGTCTGAGAGTGCTGTTCAGTATTTTCACTATTTTCAACAAAATGAGTTTCAGTGAAATGAGTTTTCAATGAAATTAAGTAGACCCATATATATATATATATATATATATATATATATATATATATATATATATATATACATTTTTTTTTTGCTGGAACTCTGGTAAAATACAAAATTATGTTTTAAATTCAACTGTTACATATTTGTGCTAATTCTACTCTAATTGTTTGTTTATTATATCTATCTGGATTAAAAAAAAGTGAGATACATAAACCTCTCTCTCCTGCAAGTAAAAGCTACTGAAATGTTTATTGGAGTATGGCAGCTGAGTGTCACACTACCCAGCTCATACTAATATATTTAGTGCCTTGCTGTATTTAGGGGTCCAAAGTGGCAGAATATGAATCATGTCTCCTAATGTGAAGGAGCTAAGCGGCATCATTGATGTCCAATATACAACTTTAAAAGACAGGTCTTTACGAGGTAAATGAAGATATTCATCTTAGAATGGGCAGCTGAGAGACACATTTCCATTAGTGGGAGACAGCACAATTTTAATCTATGAAAGAAGGTTGTAGCATACGTTATATTATTTGGTGGAATGATTGTTGCTGTGTTACACAGTTTGTACTGGAAACCATGATACAGCAATGCATATCTTTCCATAAATAAAAACGCACAGCACAATCACATATCATTCTTTATTTCCATATGCTATTATAAATAGCCTCAAGTACCAGCTTTGTGTAAATACTTCCAAAACAACTTTTATTGTCATTTCCTAGTGGTAGTCAGTTTTAATCACAGAGTTTATGGTATTTTTTTATCATAGAGCAGACCTAGTTTTGTAAAATGGGGACTGAAACGTGCTTACATATTTTAAAAAGGGACCTAGTTTTGTGAAATGGGGACTGAAACGTGCTTACAGATTTGAATAAGGGACCTAGTTTTGTGAAATGGGGACTGAAACGTGCTTACAGATTTGAATAAGGGACTTAGTTTTGTGAAATGGGGATTGAAACGTGCTTACAGATTTTAATAAGGGACCTAGTTTTGTGAAATGGGGACTGAAACGTGCTTACAGATTTGAATAAGGGACCTAGTTTTGTGAAATGGGGACTGAAACGTGCTTACAGATTTTAATAAGGGACCTAGTTTTGTGAAATGGGGATTGAAACGTGCTTACAGATTTTAATAAGGGACCTAGTTTTGTGAAATGGGGACTGAAACGTGCTTACAGATTTTAATAAGGGACCTAGTTTTATGAAATGGGGACTGAAACGTGCTTACAGATTTTAATAAGGGACCTAGTTTTGTGAAATGGGGACTGAAACGTGCTTACAGATTTTAATAAGGGACCTAGTTTTGTGAAATGGGGACTGAATCGTGCTTACAGATTTTAATAAGGGACCTAGTTTTGTGAAATGGGGACTGAAACGTGCTTACAGATTTTAATAAGGGACCTAGTTTTGTGAAATGGGGGCTGAAACGTGCTTACAGATTTTAATAAGGGACCTAGTTTTTTTGTGAAATGGGGACTGAAACATGCTTACAGATTTGAATAAGGGACCTAGTTTTGTGAAATGGGGACTGAACCGTGCTTACAGATCATCATAGTGTGTTGTCTGCATCTGTTCTTATCTGTCTGCACAATAACTGTGCCAGGCAGGATTCCCTTAGGCAAGGGTACTATGTATGTCACAGTGAAACCACCAGATGTCACACTCTGCTACCGCATTTGTAAGGCAACATATATCTACATATAAGGTCATTACCCATTAGAATATTAATGTGCATAATTCTCCTCCTTGTACATGTGTTATTCCTATTTCTGTGGTGTACACCGTTAATACACAGCTCAGTGGTAACATTGATGGCATACATTAGATTCTTGTAAAAGTAGATTATGGTTTCTGAGCCATTCCTATTTTCCAGCATGTTATATTAACAAAATGCACACTATATAAATATTCCTTAATGTATGTACTGTCCTTGCTAACTGTCACCCAACTCAGCATGTTAATATTAATCACATTTATATCTCATTTAATTCCCACTGATAGAATGTTACTTTGTGTAACTCTCACATTCTATGATATTATGTCTGTTCTTATTTGCGAATATTTGCTGAGAAAGTGTAAACACCATTAATTTTTATGACATATGTATTACGTAATTTTAATATTACAAAACTGTCTTTGTGATGTAAGCACCTTTAAATCAATTATCATAGTAGAATTTTAGCATTCACCCTACCCTTTTACATATTTCTGTACATATATCTTTGATTTCTATGCACATTGTCCTCAATACACTGTTCCTGCCTGGTAACCCTTTTGTTGTAGTTGCCCTTACTGTTTCATATCCTCTCTTACTTACTACTGTATTCAGTATTCAATTTTTATTTATTTATCATTTGTTAACCGGGAAAATCCGACTGGGAATGAAACCAATTTTCAGCAGAGGCCCAGGAAGAAAGGCACCAGATGCATGTCTTTGTAACATGGGAGGAAACCGGAGCAGCCAGTGGAAACCCACACGAACGAAGGGAGGACATACAGACTCCACACAGAAAGGCACCCTAGCCGAGAATCGAACCAGAGAACCTCTTGCTGTGAGGCGACAATGCTACCGCTGCACCACTGTGATGTCCTGTCACATATATTTGGATGTGACATTTATGTGCACAGTACACTCCTCACGCTTTCCCTGATTATTTGCCTTATGTAGCTCTTCATGCTGTCCATGAGAGTACACTTAACAGGTTTGCCCATAGGTATGCCTGTTTGTTTACTGTGCGTGCTTGTGCTGCTCAACATGCTTTTGTGCCCACCAGCACTATTGCTGGCCATGGGAATGTGCTTGTATTCATGTAAGTGTGATGAACAGCATGCACATGCAATTAGCACTGCTTCTCATCCTGCTAACATGTAAATATTGTGTAGGCTTTGTGCAAAACCACCACAATTGCTCATGGATCCTGCCTTTGTGTATTTGCTTTGTTTTTTTTTTGTGTCAGACACATAACTAAAATACTCATCTCTGACTTATTTTCATTTTCCCATAGTGATTATTTATTCATCAGCAATAAGGTACACAAACACTTCTATTTGTTGAAAGATCAGTACATGTTGATTAGGAGAAGTGAACACATTATGCCAGAAAAAAAGAAAAAAAAAAAAAAGACAATGAAGTTGCAAGAGCCTAAATTTGATCCCACCAGCTCCAAAACACTTACTTGAGAATCATATGGCCTACTATCAGTCCATACTTCTCAATCTGTTGGTGCAAGAAATCTGGACAAAGCCAAAAATAATGGGGAGGCCCGGGGGTGGCAAAGGCCCCAAAATAAGGACAGATTTTAAATATTTCTCTTATAAACTTGGTTTCTAGAATAACATCTTGCATTTTCATAGATTTCTTAAGGATATAAATTTTGAAACTCAGATGTCTGTCATTATTTAGTGATTTCAAACCTTAATAATTTGCCAAAAACCCACAAATTTTATGAGTAACAGACAAAAAATATGATGCAAAAATCTAGGCTTTCTGCAAAATTTTTGAAACTTGATTGCTGTGCACCAGTCCCACCTAAACATTCAGAGAGATTGGGACAGCAACAGCAGACTACCCCATAGCATATAACAGTCTTACAGACTTAATCAGGGCAGATATGTGAATTGAGAAAGTGAAGAGGATTCAGAAGAACAATTCATTAGTCAGCAAACCTGATGACTCAGAAAACTGAAGATCAAATGTCCTCCAATCAGACTGATACCTGATGACCAATCCTGGGAAAATGTGTTCAGTGTCTTGGGTAATGTTGACTCAAAGCCTCAAGAGAGGCCATTAGGTTTACCTACAAAATAACAAGTGTCGTTCACAGTGTCACCAAATCAAGAGTTGAACATAGTGATAGCAATTTACAGATCCTACTAGCCCTATAAGCAAAACTGCTAGCTTTTAGCCTAGAGGTTGCAACTGGCATATAACTAATAAATTCCTATTTCTGGTATTACGGACATTTAAACTAACATTCACTCCAAACATGGCAGATAAGACATCATTACTAAAACACTGAAATATTACAATGTTACCCCTCAGAATCCTATATAATATTGAACATGGTTTTAACACCTTATAAAACTTGCAAGTCTACTTTGGGTAGTCTGAGAGGATTTAGAGAGCGCTTTTTGAGAAACCATATCTGATGAAGGGATGACACTGCATTCCTATAAGGGCAGCTGTTAACCCTGCAATGTACACTACTTGATCTATAAATAACTTCTTATTTTTGTGGATTAGGAGATGAGCATTTTTTTTGATGATTAATGACCTGAAACAAAAAAAGGGAATAATTATTGTAAATATGTTTGTTACAAAACTGAAAAAAATATTGTAGTCTGGCCTAACTATGTTGGATGACCCAGTCTGCCTATAATTTTTGCCTCCTTGAACCTTAGGTTACTTCATATAAATAAACAGATTTGGATATTACCTATGGAAAGCAAAGGAAAGAGCCACGTGTCTAGAAACTAGTTTCATCTGATAACTGGCAATCAAAAAGTAGCCAACTCTTTAAAATTAAGATGGCAGGCAGGCACCCACTCTTTTATCAGGGTACCCTTATGTATAATCTGTTGAATTCTGATATAAATATTTTCACTTGGGCATATTAATGGATAGAATAGTAGACTGACACATATATTACATCTATTTATTATATTTGATAATCAGCTAGGTAGACTGGTTCTCAGACCCTTGATTAGGTTTGCTTGATGAGAGCACCACAGCGTATACCATACCTCATAACAGACATAATGTGGTTGCTTGAGCAGAGCTGTCCCCTGTATACACATGAACTCTAATCTATGTAGCAGCTACTACAGCACGATGTACTATGAAATATTAGTCCTTACAGCTGCATTATTGGTCTTCTGCCACAGTAACAACCATTTGGTCATGCTCAGGAATGATTAGAAAGCTATAGGCTATTGTTGCAACCACTAGGCAAACATGTTTTCTGTGAGAAATGTTGCATACGGGGGCAGTTTTAACTAGTTAGGGTCTAAGGCAAAGGTTCAAGATGGGCCCTTCTAGTAAACCTGGGTCACAACATTGCCTTATACAGCTGGGGGCTTCTGATGGTTACCAGGCCCACAAAAAACCTGAGGATCTAGAAGTTTTGTGATGCTTTTTCTGTTTTATTTTTGAAAACTATTTACTTAATTATTCTTTTTATCACTAGCCAGAAGTTCATGAATGTGCCCAGTAGTGTATGTGTGTGTGTGTGTGTGTGTGTGTGTGTGTGTGTGTGTGTGTGTGTGTGTATACAGATAAAATCACTGATGATTATTTTTCATAGACACACACACACATACACACACACACACACACACACACACACACACACACACACACACACACACACACATACTGGTCATGACTGGTAAGGACTGTACAAGATGCATACACATCTGTGTTGGAGGAAACTAGAGTATCTAGATAAAACCTGAACAGAGGCAGAGAGGACATGGAGATTCCAGACAGAAGAAACCACAGCGAAGATCTCAACCAGAGCTTTAAACAACAGATGGCCAAGCTACTTGCAATGCTACTGTACTGAAGATCACCAAAGCTAGTCACTTATTTTGTACAACTAATGTGTGACTGTAATGGAAAGTGAAAGAAATCATGACAGTTTGCTACTCTTTGATATACTGCAACAATCCACCTAACAAACACACACATGAGCCATAGCAATGATCATTTTAAAATTATTTCAGTAAGTGCAGAACTTTGTATGATACTTCTCCTGCCAAACCAGAGCAGTGACTGTCTAACTGTAACCAAGCAAAAAGCAGGGGTTAGTCAGTTTTATCTTCCTTACATTCTCACCATTCCCCTGTCTGGTACCTCCAACACAAGTGGTGGTTTGTTCCCTACTACCACCCTGTATGTCCTGCCAGAGACACTCTCTTCTAAGAATACATGACTTCCATTCACATCTGTTTGGTTCTCCACAACTATTGGACCTGTTGGAAAACCTTGCTGTTTCCTCTGAGCCAATCAGTCAGGCTTCCTCAACACTTCCATAGCAGTCTGTTTTAAAAAGTCCTTATTCTGTGAGCAGGAACTAGGATTACCCCCTTTAGAATTGTTCTTGTTTGGATGCCAGCTGTTTACCAGGACGAAATGGCCATATTAATATTAAAAGTATTTTATTTATTTATTTACTTAGTTACTTATATTTGTTTATCGGGGTAGTGCAATGATCAATACTGACCAATTTCAGGCTCAGTCTTGGTAAAATGCAAAACATTTGACAAACATAAAATACAGAGATACAAACAATAACAGAATAGTTCAGACTAATTACATAGAAAAAACTCTGTATATACATTCTAGTGAACAAGCAGTGCAATGTACGATCAAGCAGTGTTATATACAGTATATATATATATATATATATATATATATATATATATATATATATACGTATACATCAGTTTTTAAAGTGAATCTTCATTGAATCGTGAGAGAAGAGAAGACATTCAGACAGGAGATAGGTTAGGTGATATGTCCTATGTTGAAGCAGGGGCATTTGGCTTGGGATGAATAAGTGCTTTTTGGGATACATTCTTAATTTGGAATAAGTCTGATTTCCTTAATGTTGACGGTGGAGAGCTTGCCAAATAGTAGGTACCTGAAAAAAGAGAACATGTACAGTGTTGGGGAGTTTGGTTCCAGGGGTAATGAGAGTTGATGTGGCTTGTGAGTGGTGTTGCAGGTTGTGCCTGGCTTGTGAGTAGTGCCTCAGGTTGTATGAGGAATGTTTTCATGAATTATAACTGCAAGAGGAACCATGATTTTAAAATTATATAAGAAAAAAAGAGGAGAAATGTTATTAAGTCTTGCTGTGTGTATTGTTCTAGTGTTTGGTATGGAACAGAGTGCAGCATAAGTTTATATGATTTATTTTTAATTATTTATGTGGTAGTTGATGCATTTGAATTTTACTTGATGTTAATAAGTCATGTGAATTTTTAATGTATTTATAAGGAAGTTATGTCAACTATAGTGTATAATGAAGTCCAATGTTATTAGTGGATGAAAGTGCTAAACTTTATTAAATTACTGTTTACCTGATCTTGTGTATGTGTGTGCATGTTTTTGTTTGTTTTACTGATTATTTTAAAAAAGGATAAAGCAAATTATTTCTTCTTCTACTTATCTCGCACAAATGCACTCTAATTCTGTAAAGCCAGATTAATGGCTATTTAACTTAACCAATGACAGCAAGGTGAGTCGCTTTCATGCACACAGACTACCCCTGTATGCAGCCATTAAGCCACCTCACTTTGTTTACTGTATATACCTTGGATATCTTATTGTGATAAAGTAAAAATGATGGCAGTGTTAATACATTTCAGATTTGTTTCACACAAACATTCAGTATTCCTGGCAAGTTTAACACCAGATAATAATGGCCACAGTAAAGTATTTCATAATGTATTTCAACTTTTTTCAAACACATAGTATTCCTGCCAAGCTTACAATCACCTAAAAGCAGACATAGAACATGGTACAAAATATTTTTAGTTAAGTATAATTTTCTCTTTTTTTCCATTTAGGCTCCACATTCTTGCTTTATTCTCTGCAGGATCACAAGGCAAGCAAAGCTTATCCTGTTATTCCATTCCAGATCTGTAGCAACAAGGCAACATATTCAAACTTCAGAAACATAACAAAGTAACTACAAGATATGCTAGCCAGAAAAAAAATATATAATTGGCCTTTCATCTTTTTTCTGCCCTGCTTCATGCTTCATTAATAAGCACAGTTTTGTGCACTAATCTTCTTCTTCTTTCAGCTTTTCCCAGTCAGGGGTCACCACAGCAGATCATCTGTCCGCTCATGATTGGTAGTGGAGTTTTACGGTGTCAAGTTGCCAGCCTGGCGCCCAACCTTCCATGAAAGGCACACACATGCATGCCCTCACTTCTAGGGCCAATTTAGAGTATCCAATCCACCTACAGCATGTCTTTGGGATGTAGGAGGAAACCGGAGCACCCGGAGGAAACCCACATGACCACAGGGAGGACATGCAGACTCTGCAAAGAAGGCACCCCAGCCAAGGATAGAACCGGAGAACCTCTTGCTGTGAGGTGGCAACTCTAACCGTTGCACCACCACGGCCGCCCAGTTTTGTGCACTAATAATTTATTTTATTATACAGATGTAGGGGGCCCAATAATGGTCAGAGTTCTTGGTAATTACTTAATTTGCTCTCCCTCCACTCAGCCTGTGCACTAATAATGTATTTTATTCTACAAACTGGGGGGCCCAATAATGGTCTGAGTTCTTGGTAATTACTTATTTTGCTCTTCCTCCACCCACCCCGACACTGACTCCAGATGCATATAGTTAATGCAGTTTCATAATGAGGGACTGATTAGCAAGTCCTGTACTTAATTGTAGTTGTGTTTAGATGCAAAGACTTTGCAGTTTCTTTACCATTTCCTTGGTATGTCTCTGCTGTGCTCTTTACTGATTCTGGCACACCATAACATTGTTTAGGTCAGTATAGCATGTTGGTTGTACAGAAAAACAAAAACACCTGTCTACTAGTTATAACCAGGCTACATTTCAATTGTTAGTTGAGACCATTTCCCAGAAAGGGTGGCTATTAATGCATTTTTTGAATTCTAAATGGTTAAATACCTCTGTTTTTTTTAGTGACATACTCACATATTAAGATGCACAAAATTCTTTATCTCATTTAGGAAAATATGCATATTAATTATGTGGATCCTATCTGTATCATCTCCAAAGTTATTACATCATATGTACATTATAAAATCCACAGCTGATCATATTGCCAACTGTAAAATCCATCTCAGCTAAAAAATGAAAAATACAAAAAAGAAAACTATTTACCCACAAATAAAAACAACTACAGCCACTTATATAACAGTTATCATTACTTTAACACGTCTATATTAGAAGCACGAACGGTCGGAATGTCGACAGCATCTTGATCAACATGTATGTGTCTGACCTTGAGGTCCTCCTGCATTTGGAAGGCATCCATATATGTGCAATCACTGAAACATGATTTAAATGCTCAGACAGCATTACATTCATACCTGTGATTGGTGCCTACCATGCCTTCTAAACCAATGGTATCTGTGATAGTGTGTCCATGCTTCTCAGAGACCATGTCACCTCTATAATGTATAACATATTCCCTTAGACCAATAAATGGAACTTATCAAACTCCTAATCACTCTAAACTAAATTATTATCTGTTACAGGACACCTTCCATGATCCTGGGAAGTCATGTCAGGTTCTCCATAAAAAAGAGCTCCATCATTCTGGGAGGCTTTAATTAGTCTTGAATTGACTAGTGTAGCTACTCCACCAATGTTAGGGTATGTGCAGCAGTTTTTACATCTAATAAATAAAAGCTCAGTAGACCATATCATTACTAGCCCAACTAGAATATTCTTGATGTGGTACTTACAAATGCAGTGTCATCATGCACAACTCCACTAGTAACTTCCTGTTTGATTAAGTCAGACCATAAGCTAGTAGCTATTTCCAGCAAACTATCTAACCCCCTGAAACCAATATATCGGAATTCAAAGACTTCAAGTGCACAAATCTCCGCATAGTCTATGACAGACTTTTGAAATTCATTTATAACATCACCCTATACATTACTTTGGCAAATAGATTCACAAAGGAGTTTTATACCCACATAAATAATGTGTAGAATTGTCAGTCCCATCAAGATCCAAATAAATTATAAAATTTAAAAGCAAACCACCCGGATGATCAATCAGCATAAATAAAATCTGCAATAAAAAGGAAAAACTCATTAGAGAACACAACAGGTCTAAAGATCCACAAGTCAATTAAAATATTAGGAATTTGAATAAAAATGTTAAAAAGACTATTAGATCTACTAAGGCAACCCATAAAGTCAGGCTGGCATCTGAAGCCAAGAACAATTACAAATCCTTCTTTAATTATGTTAGAAAAATAAGAATCAACACTCAACAATGTACAGAGCTCATAATAAATGACAAAAATTACATGGACTCATTGCACATTATCAATATACTAACAGATACATTTAGTGCAAAATTCACTCCTAAGATAACTATCAAAAGTCCCATGGTTCTTGCATCTCTCACAGCCACCATCATTACAAAAACATGTGCTGAAATTACTGTCCAAGGCTTACTCCATGGGACCAGTCAACATATGGGGTTATTTGTTAAATATTACTAAATATACCCTAGTGTAACCTTTTCTTAAGTTATAATCCAAAAATAAAAACTGTACTAAACATCTCAACTTGTGCAACTTAAGTTATTTCACATGAGACCAGTTACAGTCTGAGTCCCAGAAGTATGGCATGTAGCACTGGTGATGTCACCCTCTAAAGGTAACCCTATTACCTACCCCAGAAACTATAGTCCCATCAGCCTAATGAGTCTCATTTGTAAGGCCATGTTATAACAGACTTGATTAACATAGACATTAAACATTTCATCAGGCTGCATCTGTAGCATTTTAGTTTTATAAAATGAAGATCATGCTAATGAACCTGGTGAACTTCTTTAAAAAGGTAACACAAGCTGTTGACAGCAGTTGCAATGTACATTTATCCTACCTTGGTTTGTACAAAACATTTGACATCATCCCCCATTCTAGAATACTTAATAACCTAAATGCATTACTAATAGAGACCTCTGTGTGATAAGATGTAGAGTTAAATGGTTAAAAGACAGAATTCAAAGAGTACAGGTGGCAGGGACAGTGTCACAGAAAATAAAGGTGACCAGTGATGTCTGGTAGGGCTCAGTGCTCTGACCACTTTTGTTCAGTATTTAGTTCGCTGACCCACAGACTAAAAACCTAGACCTATGGCTAACCAAGTCTGAAGATAAGTGCAAATTGGGTAACACTGTCAAATCCCCCTCTGATACAGAAGCCCTCCAAAAGGAATTTGTACTTAATACATGTCTGGTGTGTTGAAAACGGGCTTAAATTAAATACTAAAAAATGAAACATTGTCACATTTAGCAGACAGACAGTCCCCCAACATATAGCATTGACAATATCCCACTTCAAAATAAAAATGTAGAGTCCTGGGATCCTGTGTTGATAATCCCATCGATTTTGTTCACCACATCAAGAAGTCCTTCTACATGGCATAGATGATCACCAAGGGAGTATTATCCATATCTAAAGACGTTATTGTTCCCTTTTATGTTACAACTGATTAGATCAGTAACAGAATACAATGCCCTCTTTGGCATGTACTTTGCCAGACATATCAAACACTTGGAAAGATCCCAGAGGTTCCTAACAAAGATTATCACAAGCTTAAAATCCCTAAACTGCCAGAGAAGATTTGAAGCACTGTCTTTTCTGTGTCTTACTGGCTCCTCTGAGGAGATTTTTGCCTTGTCTTCCAAGTAATCAGGGGCCCATTGTTTCACAACCTCTTGTACCCACAAATAAAACAATTCCACAAATACCAGAACTGTGGCATCATGAAGTAATGCCAGTACTGCATATCCACAATATTTACACATATGGATCATGCCCCCAAACAACTTCATGTGGGACAGCAACCTCCTTTCAACCTGCCTTGGTTACAGTTCTGCCACACTGGTAATGAAACAGCTTGAACAATTTTTAAATTATGTTTATTTTTAAACTCTTCATCCCCATGCTCCTCCATTAATTAGCTACACATAGCATCCATTAATATGAAAAGAAGTTGCTGCTTCTCAAGAAAAATCCCATGCCCTATAGGCCATGTTTTTAAACTGCATTTCATGTATCATAATGTAAGTAACTGCAACAGGATATAGAGGATGTATTCAGTAGTGAGAGTAGGGAACAGGTTGAGGAGACCCTGGAGAGGTGGAGATATGCTCTAGAGAGGAAAGGAATGAAGGTCAGTAGGACTAAGACATAATATATGTGTGTGAATGAGAGGGAGGATAGAGGAATGGTGAGGATGCAGGGAGTAGAGTTGGCAAAGGTGGATGAGTTTAAATACTTGGGATCAACAGTTCAGAGTAATGGCGAGTGTGGAAGAGAGGTGAAGAAGATAGTACAGGCAGGGTGGAGTGGGTGGAGAAGAGTGTCAAGAGGGATCTGTGACAGACAAGTACCAGTAAGAGTGAAAGGGAAGGTCTACGAGAGGGTAGTGAGACCAGCTATGTTATATGGGTTGGAGACAGTTGTTGTTGTTGTGTCTTTTGGCTTTTCCCGGTTAGGGGTCACTACAGCGGAACTCCGGTCCGCTAATGATTGGCAGTAGATGGGTTGGAGACAGTGGCACTGACAAAAAGGCAGGAATCAGAGCTGGACGTGGCAGAGTTAAAGATGTTAAGATTTGCACTGGGTGTGACAAGGGTCGATAGGATTAGGAATAAGTATATTAGAGGGTCAGCCCAGGTTGGACAGTTTAAAGACAAAGCCAGAGAGGCAAGATTGCATTGGTTTTGACATGTGCTGAGGAGGAATGCTGTGTATATTGGGAAAAGGATGCTAAGGATGGAGCTGCCAGGTAAGAGGAAAAGAGGAAGGCCTAAGATAAGGTTTATGGATGTGTTGAGAGAGGACATGCAGGTGGTTGGTATGACAGAGCAAGATGAAGAGGACAGGAAGAAATGGAAACAGATGATCCGCTGTGGTGATCCCTAACGGGAACAGCCGAAAGAAAAAAAAGAAGATTCAAATACAACAGACAGAAAAGCACATAAGGGAGAAGGAGAGGTGAAAGAAACGGGTGGAGAAGTAAGAAAATAAAGGGAGAAGAAACAGGAAAAATGACATTACATAAAATCACATACAATTTATTTATGAATATACACTGAAATAACAATGCTGTGTATACCCATGAAACAGGGAAAAAAGAGATTTCCATGGCATTTACTCTGTAGTACACCTAGCTCTTGATCCATATTGTTCATTTGAATGTCTTGTAGCAGGTACAGGTAACAACACTGCAGTTTTCTTTAGAAAAGTATTTTTATTATTAAAAAAACATAAAGACAGATAGGCGTTGCAAAAACTGGGACTGAAAATATAGTGACAGGAGGAAAATCAAAATACTTTGTCTAATACAACCTTTATTACTCAGCAGCACTTTTGGTCTTACCAGCCACTCCTGTGACACTTAGTTACCTCTAAGTAATCCAAGGGTCATTGTTAGTCCTGATACTACAGAGGCCACAGATTTCAGTATACTGTTTAAGCCACTGAAGTTGGACAGGCAGACAAACAATGAAATATTTAATCCATACTCCTCTTGAGTGAACACCTGTTCTCAACCTTGTCCTTAAGTAATGCTTCAAGTGATTTTCTAACATTATGATATACATCACTGAATTTGATGAGTCAAGAGCCACAATGCATGCCTATGGTTACATATTTGGGTTACTTTTTAATAAATTGCTTTGTAAACTTTTTATTAACCCATTGCCCAAATATATTTAGCACTTGCCACTGTGATGTTACCTTGGGGTAAAGTGTGTTGCGTCTGTAGACTTTAATGGGGTACCTTCATGCATGCATGTTGGTGTGCTCTTTAAATTCTATGGATGCAGAAACATTTTTCCTGCACTGACAGCAATAAGATTATAGTTTATCATTTTCCTTTGTCATATCAGTCTATGGAAATCATATTTTTTAAAGTGTCAATAAAACAAGAATATGCTTCCTAGTGGGTAAAGGTGCTGTTTGGCAGTTTTTGCACCACATACTGAGGTATAAAGGTAAGAGTTGAAAACATTAGAAAATCATTTTCACAATACTGCAACAATCCTACTAGGAGTTCAATGGCACGACTCTCCACTTCTTTTCTTGCCCTAGGATGTGCTGATACATCAGTGTCACTTTAACGTCAGCTATTCAGTGAACTGCCACATTTGGCATTAGTCACAAGCCATGCCAATTCAGCTAATCCTTTTCTCATTTCAGCCGCTCTTCTCATGTTGTATGTTCCAACTTTGTATTATTTATGCACTATCAGCATTCATTTCAAAATACCATCTTCCAATTGTAAAAATAAAAAAAATGAAACACAAAAAAATCACTGTGCAGATCAGATATAAATAATTATGCATTTCAGTTATTGGTTCATCTACCGATCATGTCACCAGACATCTTGCAACCAGGCCAGCTGCCCCCTTCACCCCCCACTGTAGCTATGCTACTGTGTTATTCTCCTCTTTACCAGGAAATAAGCCCACATTATATTCAGCTCTTCTATCAGTCTGATGTCATTGTCTTTTCTGTACTAACAGTCTTGCAAAAAATCCTAAAGGTCCATCAGCTTGTTCCACCTTTATTACTTAGATCAAAGAAGAGAAAGCTTTAGGACCATACCATATTCTAGCTTCTGTCTGACTGGTAGGAGTATGACACATGACCAAACACTTTCATATGTTGCTGTGAGAGATTTGAATAATATTGGTCAACTTATTAATTCTTCAAAGATACACATAATGATAATCTGCTTATCCCTATAATATAACATGCAAATTATAAGTGAGCAAGCCTGGTACAAACACTGAAGATGGATATAAGTCCAGTCAGCATTTTATTCTTTCTGTTACCTTGTAGCTGCACCACAGAATTTCAATTCTTTGATTAATAAATTCTTAATGAAGTTCTCTGTTGAAAGGAATCATTCTTCATTTCCTTCAGTTTCCCCAAAATGCCTCCAGCTGTTACCATAAGACCTTTTTTCCCCAGGTCCTCCAGCTTCTCAGACAACATCCATTCTTTCTTTGAGAAAAGTATGATATCAGCTCATGCCACACTGCTATGTCTGCAATGGCTCCAGCTTTCTCCTTCGTACACTGGTTTTATGCTGCATTGCTTTGAACTGTCATCATAACAATAATGCAGCCCTGATTTCTCCTGATTGAGGCAATCAGACCATTGATTTTGACATGTATGATGGCAGCCTCTTTTTCTGTTATTCCACTCCCTGAGTACATGTAACGGGTGAAGTCTTTATTTGGAAATATGCTGACTTTGTTTGATATCTTATTCACTACCTATATATACCTATTAATTTTTGATTGTTGAGACAATTTTTCTTTATGTTTACCACTCATCTACATAGAATATCAAATATATGAAGGAGTCTAGGTGGCCATTGTAGGCTAAAATTAAACTTTTAACTAAAGAGCAGTGCACTCTGTATAACATTGCATCACATCCTACATCATGGGAACCCACCCAAAGGGTCTTAATTATACTCTTATGTGCTTGCAAACAAAGTTTACTCCTTAAAGCATGGTAAGATTCAGATTAAAATTCAAGTCTGGAATGCAGAAGGACTTTTTGAGAACTGTATTGCTTACAAATACTAAGAGATTAGCTGTTTATTCAAGTTGTCCATCAGTTTAAAAGGCATACGTTTAACAGATTCATGACATTTAAAGTTCCTGGTATGGCACTTGGAACTGTTTTATTCTGCCTTTTGACAGTCACTGCACCACCAGAGCCTTTCTTGCACATATAGCGAGACATGGGGGTAGTCTCCCATTAAAATTGCTGCACTCTCATGAGTCTCTGCCCTGCCTACCCCATTTAATTAACTCCTTAAGGCTGCACTGCATTTTTAAAGAGCCTTCCTGACATAATTTCCTCTATTAAGCACATATTTTATACTTGTCCCCTAGGCTATATTTAATAATAAAACATAATATGCTTAATGAACTCCTCAGTTCTAATACACCAACCAGTGCCATAAAAGTAGCAGTCCTTTAGTCACCAGCACAAGGATGATGCATTGTTCCTACCTTTAACTCTCTTATTGCTAGTATGTGCTTGAATAGCTTATGTCCCCTATTTCCCTTGAAGTGTGAGGAAATTCACACCATAGAATGCAAACCCCTTTAGCCTACAATTTAAATTAAATTCAAGCATCAAGCCAACATATTTGCAATACATATACTGTATGTCACAGCACACAACTATAAAGTGAAGCCTGACTAAATTTAAGGTAAACCCATATATGCATTTCTGCTATGAACTATTCAGCAATATTCATGTTTGCCCCATTTCTTCTGCTAAGTGGGGATGTATACCCTAATTCTAGCCATCATAACACAGATGGCCACATTGTCAGACCCAATGGATGATAGCTAGACCATTCTTGATCTTATAAAACCCAACACATATGAAAATCTATGGTGCCTGTAATTGGTATCTGTAATAAATAGATCCACTACGAATAATTGCAACTCATTTTGATCAACATGTAATTATTCTACTCCAAAACCTTGAAAACCTTGAAAGGTCCCTAGCCAAAACAAAGATGCTACCAGTGTCGCAAAAAAATAAACAAAATGTTTTTACAGTGGGGCAATTCCCCCGTACCCTCCAACAAGGTTGTAAGCATCCACCTGTCTGTCAATCTATCTATCTATCTATCTATCTATGGGTGTACCTCAAATGATCTAAACAACATAATGTCAACAGTAAAATATCAACAGAAAAATATCTGAACTGAAAAAGCTATAAACTGGGGTGTGGCCAAGGATGAACACAGGATAGCAGCAGATTTCTTCAGCTCCACCAATTTTATTACATTGACAGGAATTAATTACTTAAAAAATTAATTCTTGAAGTAATTTTCTTTCTAAATATGTTTGTTTTATATAGTTCTTGAACTATATCTAAAAAAGAAAGGAAATCTTAATAATATTCCTGTCAGAAATTACTTTGGAAATTTTCCTGTCAGTTTATCAGTCTGAAATGAGTTCCAGTAAGACAAATTCTCAAGACTCCAGCATCAAGAAAGAACTTCAGTCTCTGATAATTATAGTCCAGCAACTTACTGCTAAGATGGATAAAATGGATACTAAAATAGACACTTTCATAGAAAAAACTACAAAACAAATAGACTTGTTACATATGGACCTGCAACAACAGAAGATCCAGATGACAGGCATAGAAGAAGCTGTGAATGACATGGAAAATAAAATACAAGAAGAGGAAATCAACATTGAGGGCCAGATTCAGGAAGCCTCCGTGTAAGAGTTATAACTCTTACACGGAGGCTGCAGTTAAACTGTGTGATGTCAGCATGTCATGCATATGCATGAGGTGCATGAGGCATGCTGAATCACACCAGTAACTCTTACACGGTCCGTGTAAGAGAGTAGGGGGCGTGTCTGTAGGCTAAGCTCTGCAAGTGGACACGCCCCCGGAAAACTAGAATGGCTGAAAGTAAACAGCCACGAGAAAGGCCATGAAAATGTGCATAAACACACTATACAACACATGCCCCGACTGGCCATCAGTGTATAAAGTGAAGAGATGTCATAAAAGTAAATGAAAACCTTTTTTTTTGTTAAACCCGTAAATGTTTGCTACTGTGTGCTGGGTGTGCTACTAGCGCAATCACAGTTAGCAGTCAGGGAAAAGGATATAAGAACTAAATATGCAAAGTAAGCCAAGAAATAATAGCTTAGTGGTAGAGTAGCCGCCCTATGAGTAGGCAGGCACGGTTCGAGCCCCTACAACAACCTTTTTTTTATTTTTGTAAATAAGCACTAAAAAGCCCCCAGACAGTATTGTACAAATGTAAATGTATTCCCTTTTGTAAAATGGAATGAAACAGAGCATATATTTTGAAGTAACATAAGAATAAAAATAGTCAGAAATGTACTGATAGCTAAGCTGCCGTGAGACAGAGTGCCCGTAGCCGAGTAGTGTTTAAAAAGCTGCAAACTGCGTGCCCGTTGCCAAGCAGCGGATAAACAGGCTGAAACTGTGTGCAATTAGCTGAACATGTGTGTCACTAGCCAATTCAGATTTATCCCAGCGCACACCGTTTGCGCGCCGCTCCCACAAGCTAACTGCCAGTGCGCATGCGTAACCTCCGCGCAAACGAGCGCAGAACAGGTTTAAAGTGCTTAAAAGTGCTTTTGGCATGTTTGATTGACAGGTCTTCAACTCATTTCTGTCAGGAAAAGCAAAAAGCAATTGCTAGATTCGAACACAGGATACCATGCACTAGAGTCAAGGAACTAAACCACCAAGCCATGACAGCAATACCTAGAAAAGCAGAAATAGCATATATATGGGATAAAACCCAGAATGGAGCATGAGAAAGCATTTTCAGTGAAGTAGATACAATTCCAAAACGGCCAATCAGAGAAATGTGCGGGAAAAGCGGCATATATAAGCCCCATAGGCGGGAATACACAGCATAACTGATTGTAGAACAGACTTGCAGTCAGCATGAGTGGAGTAGGTGAGGGACGTTGCTTTCGAGCACAGCGTTGGGGCGTTGAGGAGTCCAGATACATGGTCTGGCTCCTTGTCCATAATCACGAGGCCCAACTCATGCAGGGCCAGGTCTCATGGGGAGTATATAGGGCTGAGGCGTGGGACCAGTTGGCTCGTGAGCTGACCAGTGCTACTGGCATTCCACGCACTGGTGAGCAGGTCCGTCACCACCATGCGGACCTGAAGAGACGCAAGCAGGACCAATTGAACCGTTGGATCCAGGAGGCCCGGCAAATGCCCAACGCCCCACCACTGAGTAAGTCACATTTTACCCATGTATGTAAGGATTTCAACCAGCTGATACCATGGAGATGTGTAGTCCAATATTATTCCCTTTGTATTACAGCTGCAGGTGTCCGCTCTGCGAATGTCGAGATGCACGCCAGAAGGCTGGTGCGGCTGCGCCACCATGCAGGTTAGTAACCCCACCCAGTACTTGTAAATAAATATTATTATGTACCATGTATCAGAACAGTGCAGTGTATTGATTAAAAGTAATATAATGTGCAAGCAGGAATTGAACGTCTGCAGGTATGGCTGCAACAAGTTCATCAGTATGCAAGTGTAACTGGAAATATAATTGATAGGATTAAACAGTGCTGTAATACAGATGTCCCATCATTAATTAAATATACTGTAACCTGCAGTATAGTCTCAAGAGTACAGCTTCAGAATCTGAGGTAGTCACATGTCAGATATATCGCCTGTTGAAATGCTGAATCATGACAGAAGTGAGGCTGTTGGAAAGTGTTTGAATCACCACAGGTCTAATATGTGAACAAAGCCTAGAAGTACCAACCTGAACTGTGAAGTTGCAGAATGTATGAGAGTGACAGAAATGCTCATGTATGAGTAAATAAAGTAGTAATAACCCATGAATATATAAGCCTCAGTGTGTTTTTACAGAACTAAATGCATGTGGGAAGTACAAATTAACATCCCAAACTGATTTCAGTGTGTCTGAATCTGAATGTCTAGCTCAAAATCTGTATATGGTGATAACAGTAAACAATTTGCAGATAGAATGAATGATTATCTGACAGACTAAACAGCCATAGTTGTCCCCTGTCCTGTCATCAAAGTGTAGCAGGATGATGTATCTGATCAAATTCAAAATAAGTAGGATAGTGATGTATGCGTAACAGGTGTAGCATGACAGTCAAATAAAGATTATTTTGAAACATCAGCCTCAACTTAATTGTGTATCTATGATAAATGTGAATTAATGTTTAACATATGAATGTGTCATCACTTTCTATCCCCACCCAACCCTGTAATTCCATATAACAACATCCACTAAATAATGGTATGTGAACATTTCATTAATCATGGACATTTGTCCGTTCCAAACATATATGCATGTCTGTTCGTGCATGTGCCCTGTTCATACCTGCAAATACGATGGCCTGTTGCCATTAATCAACCCTGCATGTCGTTTGACTGTGTGTTGCTGTTCAAATAATGCATGTGATATTGATATGCCCCTTGTTCAATGGTGTCCATATCTGGGTGTTTGTTTGATGGGAATACCAATGCATGCTGTTACAACTAATCTGAATGGAATAAAATGCCACTAACCCAAACTAACATAACTACTCACAAACCTAGAACGCTTGGGAAGGCAGGTCCCAGCGGACCCACCTCTCCCACCTCAGCTGGTGACTGCACCTGGCACTAGTGCCCAGGCGGACCCCTCCGGTGGCCCTGTGCCCCCTTCGGGTGGAAGCGCTGCAGGGGGTGGGGCCCGTCCTCCCTCTGCAAGTGTGGCGGAGGGTTCGTCCACTCACCCTCCGCGGTGTCCGGTCTGTGGTGCGTAGGGAGATCCAAGACACTGTTCTTGGACCCCTACGCCAGCTCGAGGCTCGTGTGGCACAGCTAACGGCCCCGGCCATTGCCCCGCCTACACAGCCCCCAGCACAGCCCCGTCCTGGGCTGTGAAGGAACAGTGGCAACTGCCTATGGGTGGGGATATCAGTTCCACTGTTGCCATCTGTGGGCTCGTGCATCTCAGATATCCCAACCTCCGTCCCCGTCAATTGTGTAACCCCCCCACGTGTGTCATACACCGTCCCTGTATGCGTCTTGTCTGTCTTGTCTGTTAACCTACCCAACCTACCTCCCCAGCTTTACCGACTTCCTTCACCTGTCATACCACTCTCACCTGTAAAAAAAAAAAAAGGGCACTCTGTCCCACAAAAGAATTACGCCCCATACATAGCTGTCCATGTCGCAGACATGTCCGCTGGACATCTAAACTGTTAATTACAATTGGCTGTACAACAAATATTAATGTTGTCCTGACACCTCTCTCAGAGGTGGAAGGTTTCAAATGTCTCACCAAAATACATAGAAATATACAGCTGTTGCTGCAAAAGACATGGGCATCTATGGGCCTTACCTACACCCTTCCTGCAAATCCCACGCTTCTTTCCCTACTGTCTTACCCTCTTTGTGACCCCTTTTCACCACTTTCCTGTCACCCCTTTTTCTTTTCTTTCAAAGAAAATAGCTCGGGTGTGAGCTTGTGTTAGCGGAGCTCACCGCCAGTGCGCATGCGTGAGCTCCGCGCAAACGAGCGCAGACCTGGTTTAAAGTGCTTAAAAGTGCCTTTATGGCACTTTGATTGACAGGTCCTGTACTCAGTTCCAAAGTTTGCTAAGAAAAATAAATTCCCACTGTCAGTCTCGAACCCAGGACCTTGGTAACATTAGTCCACATGACCTACCACTAAGCCATGCCTGCTTTACAAGAACAAACTGCTAAAATAAATATAACATGTAATAGTAGGAATCAGTATAAAGGTAATATAGGAGATGTACTATCCAAAGCATGTTTGGTAGAGTTTTAATGGCCAAATTACTGGATTCCCATACTAGTTCAGTGTGAGCAGAAACAGCACTGCTACCTGTTAGCTTGTACATAATAATGTAAGGTAATGTACATATGTGAAGGTGTGTATATCTACACATACATATATATAAATATATATTAATACATATGAAATATAATCGTAGGTCTCAGTAGCCATACACACTCACTACAGGAAAAAGTTAACATAATTGCTGCAACCTGAATCTGCAACACAGCCTGACCCCTGTGTGACCTACTTACCCTTCTAACTGCTTACAGGTGGCCTCAACACTTTGATTGACAGGTCCTGTACTCAGTTTGAAAGTTTGCAAAGTAAAAATTCCCACTGTCAGTCTTGAAACCAGGACCTAGGTAACATTAGTCTGTTTGACCTACCACTAAGCCATGCCTGCTGTGGAAGAGCACACTGCTAAAATAAATATAACATGTAATAGTAGGAATCAGTATAAAGGCAATATAGGAGATGTACTATCCAAAGCATGTTTGGTAGAGTTTTAATGGCCAAATTACTGGATTCCCATACTAGTTCAGTGTGAGCAGAAACAGCCCTGCTACCTGTTAGCTTGTACATAATAATGTAAGGTAATGTACATATGTGAAGGTATGTATATCAACACATACATATATATAAATATATATTAATACATATGAAATATAATCGTAGGTCTCAGTAGCCATACACACTCACTACAGGAAACAGTGAAGATATATGCAGCAACCAGAATCTGCAACACAGCCTGGCTCCTGTGAGACCTACTAAGCCCTTTAACTGCTTAAAGGTGCCTCTAGCACTGTGATTGATAGGCCCTATACTCAACCCAAAAGCAGAATATGAGCATACTAGTAGGCCCTACCACAAGACCATTGTAACACTAGTCTGTATGACCTACCACTAAGCCATGACTCTCATACAGGAATATAGTGCTAAATAAGTGGAACATGTAATAGTAGGAATGAAGATAAAGGCAATATAGTATGTCTACTACCCAAAGCATGTCAGGCAGACTTTTATAGTCCCAATTACTGGATTCCCATACTAGAGTAGTGTTAATGGAAACAGCCCTGCTAATTGTTAGCTCGCACCCAATAATGTCAGCTAATGTACATATATGAAAGTATGTATATGTACACAGATATATATATATATATATTCATATAGCAATACATATGACATATAGTTGTAGGTGTCAGTATGCATACACACTCACTACAGGGAACAGGCAAGATAAATGCAGCAACCTGAATCTACAACACAGCATGAAGCATGGGAGATGTACTAACCTTCACACTCACAGAACACTGTCAACAGCATACCAGCATGGTCCACGCCCTACAATCTGAAAGGGCAACGCCTATCTCACATACCCTTTTATAGCAGTGTCCTGAAATCACAGTGAGACATGCAATTAGTACACACCCAGCTGCTTGCAATTAGCAAATGCTGCCTTACAATTGGTGCAGAGGCCATCACATGGATCCATGCAGATACCTACAAAAGTATTCAGTACCCACACTCCACTCATGCAATACAGTCATTGCACTAACCGAATGAGAAAGAGAGAGAGAGAGACAGACAGAGAGAAAACAAAATATACTGACAGCAAGCAGCAAAACAGCAGCAGCAGCAGCAGCAACAGCAGCAAAATACAAGCAGCACGACTGACTCACCAAAAGCTGCCACAAACACAGGTAATGCAAAGTAGCAGGTTAATCCTGTGTATACTGTGACACCTCCAAATGTATCATAGTTCACTATCAATAGGTATGTCCATGAGATAGGTTGTGTGTAGATAGTCATGAAATATAAACATATGTAAAATTGTTGTACATGTGGGCCATAACTAACACTTCCATAGCTTAGAACACAAGGCCAGTTGTGCATATGATGCAGTACTTCCCAGGGTCAGTAGAGGTTCCTCCTCATTGGTGTGGGACCACTGTGTATGTATGGCACTGTTCAGGTACATATCCTGTAGTATGGCCATGGATTAATATCAGTCTGTCATGTGGTGCTATGTCCTCCAGGGGTGAATGTAGCACACATCCAGGGATACCATTCCGTAACAGTGATGATATGTGTTCTGCAATGATGAGGGTGGCTCTCACCTGGACATGTGAGAGGATAGGGAGGTTACAGTCATCTGGGATAACTAATAACACGTGTGTAGGACAATGGGGGTACCTGCACCTAAACTGTCTGCAAAATTGTTGGCAATATCTGTGCATTTGGTGAATGTGAAGCATCTTAACACTGCAGACAACAGATGCCTTCCCATCATGTGAATCTGCCCTGTGCTGCAGTAGCCTCCTACTATTGTTATACAATATGCCTGTATCTGTAGTCCACTGGACAGGATTAATAAGTGGTGTGCAGTTGTTCTGGGTTAGATAACTGTGTGCACAGTACATGCAGTATGTGGGATGTCTGTGGTAAGCATATGCAAATGTGCTGGCGGTGTGTGTTGTGGCTTCCACTGGCCCAGTGGGCTGCATGGATAGCATCACTGTCATAACTACTGAATAACTGTGTAATTACATGCATACATAGCAAGGTAGTGTATTGTGCTTGTGGTGTTGTTCAGATATGTATATCCAGGCTGAGTAATTTGTGTCCACATCACAGGGTTGGATGGCAGCACACATCCAGTATGTATGGATGAACACCCAGAATGTGTCACACGTGTCACCTGTGCAGACGTATCTGGCCATTACCTGTGCATCCCCCACAACACACACACATGCAACATATGGCAGAAGTACTATAGCAGTACACACATGTTCATAGGTTCATACTAGGCTATCTGCCCGAGGGCATTTACAAGACTAGCCCATAGTTCTGTGGCTTACGCCACCCCTTTAGTATGGGGAACCATACCCATTATTTTGCTGTGCCTCTGTCGAGCAGTGACACTGAGGTAATCCCTGGGGTATATCTGCGATCTCCCATCCATTGGTCAAGATTTCCCTAGAACAAGGCCATCGAGGTGCTCTGCCTCACATATACCGTGATTTTGTTCCACAGCATAGGGAGTCTTTGGTTGATGAATCTATCCCTCCAGCATGTCCTATTAATAGCCGTGTCGAGGTTTAAGTCTCCTGGCCTTGTGGCTCTGATGGATCTAGATTTTTTTAGGTGAAGCATATTCATCAAATCTGGGTCTGACATGGCCTTGTATGTTGGGCAAAGGTCACCTCTGAGCAAGCGGTGGCGACTGACTACAACATACATGGACATGCTGGAGGGCAAATTCCTAACTGAGAGGCTCCCTTTACTCTGTAATGAGCTCGAACAGTTGAGAATGAACAGTTCATAGGTTCATACTAGGCTATTTGCCCTAGGGCATTGGTAAGCCTAGTAGAATGTGTTTGTCTTTTGCCACCCAATCACAAGTTATGCTGCTATGCCCTTGTCCGACTTTAGTATACTATGCCTCTGTCTAACAGTGACATAGAAGTGATACCTGGGGTACAACTATGATCTCCATCCACTCATCCAGATTCCTATGGAAGAGAGTCAATGAGGGACTCTGCCTAACCAGTAGTGTGAGCTCATTACAGAGTGAAGGGAGCCTCTCGGTTAGGAATATGCCCTCCAGCATGTCCATGTATGTCAGTGCTGAGGTCCAGCTCTCCTGAGCATGTGGCTGTATGGGACTCTGATTGCCTGAGGTACATCACGTTCATTACTGCTAGGTAGGACATGGCTGTATATGGCATGCACAGATTGCCCCTGAACAGGCAGTATGCCACTGAGTCCAGCTGGATTCACTTTACCTGGGCAGCATATGACATCTGTGTGAGCCATTGCATCCCCTTGATGATGTACTGTTGTCCTGTACCAGTTGCTGTAGGTGTCTGGTTAGGTACATCCCAAAAGGTGCATTGTATGCAATTATAGGCCTGATGATGGATGAGTACAGAGGCACAATGACCTCCCTGCCATACATGTGAATCAGTCATGATTAGCTGGGCTACATAACATGTCTGTCAATCCACGTTGCCCATGTGGTAGACAAATGACAGACTGCTACCATGTTTCTTCCCCAGGTCCCCAACTACGTCTAGTGCAAGTGCACACCCCTCATAAATGATGTGGAAGCCTTCAAAGGCCCAAGGCCTGTTGAAAATATGGACCAGACTGCAGATACCTGTATAGAGGCATTCTGTGGACACATTCAGGAATGCATGGATCATGAAGCCACATATGAAAGCATGACCCAATTCTCCAAAGACAGATGTCCTGGGCACCGGACACCAGCCATAAACACACTATACAATAGAAGGATGGCGCCACTACATGATACAACAACCTCCCAAAATGTGAAGGCACCACTGATGAGTATTGGAAGACAACTACAGGCACCCATATGATTGTCTAAGGCCATCTTTGAGAGAGGATTCCACAAGCCACTGAGGATAATCACAAGGCTGCCTGTAGTTATGTTAGTAACCTGGGTGGTACTACCCAGATATGCTCAGAGGTAATACAATATGTCACACAAAATATAAAACACACAGACATTGCCATCATCCTAGTGGACAGGTTCAATGCTGCCTTCTCTCCCCACCACACCAAAAGGGAACATATGTCTCGCATCACAGTGCTTCCCCTGACATCACAGATGCTCAGGTAAGAGATGCCCTTCCCAAAGCAGTAAACACTGCATCAATGGGACCAGACAGTGTCCCAGGCTGTGTCCTACATGAACCACAAGAAGAGCTACACCCAGACATAACACCACTGTTCAATCCCAGCCTTAATACATGATATGTGACCAGAGAGTGGCATACAGCAACAGTGGTCCCTCAACATGCAGGTGGTGCCGTCACGGATCCTGGACACTACTGCCCCATATGTCTGACTAGCTTTGTCTGCAAAGCTATGGCAAGAATCATCAAGAACCTCACATATCTAGATATTGTGGACCTACAGACATGTCACCATACACAGTTTGGCTTTGTCAATGGCAAATCCTGCCTATCAAACCTGTTTGCTTTGTTTGAAACAGTCACCAAGGCCACTGTCAAGGGGTAGGAGGTCCACACAGCCTACCTGGACCTTGCATAAGCCTTGGATACAATACCCCACTTGTGCATTCTAGGAAGCTCACCAGTGTACATATTAACCCCTATGTCACTATGGGTATTGCACAGTGGCTCAAGGGCAGAACACACATGGTAGAATTGCTGGAGCCATGTCAGCCTCCAACCTGGTACAAGTGGTGTCCCACAAGGCAAAGCCCTAGGGGCTGTCATGTTCATTATATATTTGTCATAGGTACAGGCCAACATGGAAGTACTGTGGCTCAGCACGTCACAGGTGACTGCAGACCGAACACCATAATCAACTCAACAGCTAACACACGCATCCTCCAAAAGGGACTCTTGCAAACACACGACTTGTGCCACAGCCATGGCCTCAACATGAATGACAGAAAGAGTATAGTCATGCCCTTTGTGAAACAGTAAATGACCACAATGTACCACATATGTGTTAATCCAGTAAGTGCAGACCTAGGAATTATGGACCTTGGGGTACGGAGGTTGATAGCATCCTACCATTTGACAACAACATGGACAAAGTGGTTAGGTAAGCATGTGATATGGGCCACATCATCATGGGATCCACATGTAGGCCAGGGAGGACATTGTGCCCTTTACTCATCCCTCATCATGCCCATAATTGACTATGATGAACCTGTCGGCATGCACCTTACCAGACACCTGCAGCAACTGGGGCTACCACATATGTACCTCGACAAGGTGATCAAAGTGCTCAAACAGATGCCACATACTGACTGGTTAAAGTAGCAGCAGCTCTACTCAGTGACATACTGCCTCTTCATAGGCAATCTGTGCCTTACATAGAAGGCCAGGTCATACCCTCACGTAATGGCCATGCTGCATCTCAGAATATCCAGATCCCACCAGGATACACGCTGGAAATACATGAACTTCAGGAGTGATATACATAGGACATGGTGGAGGGGCACATTCACAACTCAGAGGCACCCTTCATTCCTGATTATTATCCCAATAGAGGTTAGGCGGACTGACTCAGTGACTATCCTCAAGAGCGATATTAATGACTGGATGTGACATTGTAGGGTTACCCTGGGTATCACTTATGTGTCACTGTGAGAAAGAGGCACAGTATACTAACCTTGGAAAAGGGCATAGCAAGACAGATTCACAATGCATGTTGAAAGGCACGCACATTCTGGCTAGGTGGATACATGCCCTGGGCAGATATCCCTGTACGAACCTATGGACCTATGTCTCTTTTCACCATTGGCCCTATGTGCTGTCAATCACCAATGTAATCTCAATACTCTGGTAGCATGTGCAAAGGTCAGTTGTCAGTCACCTCTATGGTACAGTTGTGGAATATGTGTGTCATGTAGTAATGTCACAGCTGCCACATGTACACAGTCAACCCTATCCCTACCCATTGATGTACATCACATGTATGAGATGGAAACACATGGCCAAACTGTAACAACAACATACAAGTCAGTCAGATGCATGGACACATATGACTCAGTCATTGTCCATGCCACCACAGCTGATGTGGGATGTCGCTCACTGGGATACGTGATAGGGAACATGGAAGGGATCACTGAGCAAGTGACACAGGCTGGTAGACCCTGACCTTGGTTGGCATCAGACCCTCACCAGGGATTCCGACAAATTACTGAATGCTAATGAATAAGTGTATCTACAACACCCTAGCTGAATGGTTCTTAGCATGCAGTCACTGCATTGCTATGGAATACTGTCTTACCACTCCCACAACAGGTGAAAACATGCAGCTCCTGTACATTAACAACATGTAGACCTTATGCCCCAGACCAGGTGTGCATCCCTCACTACTAGGCTGATAGCATCTACATCTCACACTGTATATACACATCCCACATGCAGCATCTGCACAGAAGACCACGGTCATAATGTTACCCTGTGCAAATACCATGTATTCACATGTGGCAGGCATCACACATGGTAACTATTGAAAGTCACAGGTACATATGTGTATTTGGCACACACATACATCATGTGTTCATTGCCATAACCAGTGTAATCAATGTCATGCATTATTGTGAGGGACAACCCACATACATGGGCATTCTGTGTGTGCACAACACACATGGCATGTCTGTAATCAAAAGCCATACATAATTGTGATATCGTTTAGAAATGGGTATGTGCATCCTGTAGTGTGTTTTCCCAGTTGCCAAAAGGGATATATCAATCATACACACTTACCCTCTACACACACACTTGTCATGTGCCGGATTCAAACCCCTACCTAACTATGTTAAGACACTAGAGACCGACGATTAGCAGCGCACTATTCGCATTACTGGGAATGTCCTTTCCCTGATATACTTATAGGGTGCTGACATCATCAGAGTTTAGAAAGTGGACTGATCATCCTGTGGTGTGTTTTCCCAGTTGCCAAAGGGATGTTTCTTTCATACCCACACACTTACCCCTTCACACACACTTGTCATCTGCCGGATTCAAACCCCTACCTAACTATGTTAAGACACTAGAGACGGACGCATTAGCACAGCGCGCTATTCGCATTACTGGGGAAAGTCCTTTCCCTGATATACTTATAGGGTGCTGACATCATCAGAGTTTAGAAAGTGGAATGATCATCCTGTGGTGTGTTTTCCCAGTTGCCAAAAGGGATGTCTCTTTCATACCCACACACTTACCCCTTCACACACACTTGTCATCTGCCGGATTCAAACCCCTACCTAACTATGTTAAGACACTAGAGACGGACGCATTAGCACAGCGCGCTATTCGCATTACTTGGGAAAGTCCTTTCCCCTGATATACTTATAGGGTGCTGACATCATCAGAGTTTAGAAAGTGGAATGATCATCCTGTGGTGTGTTTTCCCAGTTGCCAAAAGGGATGTTTCTTTCATACCCACACACTTACCCCCTTCACACACACTTGTCATCTGCTGGATTCAAACCCCTACCTAACTATGTTATGACACTAGAGATGGACGCATTAGCACGGCAGGCTATTCGGATTACTGAGCGAATCCTTTGCTCCAATATACTTATAGGGTGCTGACATCATCAGAGTCTAGAAAGTGGAATGATCATCCTGTGGTGTGTTTTCCCAGTTGCCAAAAGGGATGTTTCTTTCATACACACTTACACACTTACCCCCTTCACACACACTTGCCACCTGCTGGATTCAAACCCCTACCTAACTATGTTATGACACTAGAGATGGACGCATTAGCACAGCGCTATTCGGATTACTGGGAGAATCCTTTCCCCAATATACTTATAGGGTGCTGACATCATCAGAGTCTAGAAAGTGGAATGATCATCCTGTGGTGTGTTTTCCCAGTTGCCAAAAGGGATGTTTCTTTCACAGACACACACACACTTACCCCCTTCACACACACTTGCCACCTGCTGGATTCAAACCCCTACCTAACTATGTTATGACACTAGAGATGGACGATTAGCACGGCGCGCTATTCGGATTACTGGGAGAATCCTTTGCTCCAATATACTTATAGGGTGCTGACATCATCAGAGTCTAGAAAGTGGAATGATCATCCTGTGGTGTGTTTTCCCAGTTGCCAAAAGGGATGTTTCTTTCATACACACACACTTACCCCTTCACACACACTTGCCACCTGCTGGATTCAAACCCTACCTAACTATGTTATGACACTAGAGACGGACGCATTAGCACGGCGCTATTCGGATTACTGAGAGAATCCTTTTCTCCAATATACTTATAGGGTGCTTACATGATCAGTGTCTAGAAAGGGCTGGTGTGTTTTCACATTTGCTAGGGGTAACATTTGGACCAAGTGTGTGAGCATGCCCAGTTCAGCCTTCCTGTGGCATGTTGTGTGAAAGATGTCTCATTTATCTAAGTGTGTGAGCATGCCCAGTGTGGGCTTTACATATGTTGAACTCTGCAGCCCATCACATTTGTGGATGAGTGTGACCTTCAACAAATACCTCCAGTTTATGGTTGTGTGTTCTGTGCCATGTTGTGTAGTTACTGTCCAAATGCTTTTGTGTGAACAAAACTGGGAGTATACTGTGCCTGCAGGTTTTGCATGGGATACTTTGCACACAATTGTCAACATCCGTTCATACTGACCTAACACTGTAGCACTGTCTAGTGTAGTGTTTCAGTACTTTCACTGTGGTGGTCAGTATCCTGGGCTTCAGTCCTATCACTGATTTACATTTCCATAGTGTGCACAACAGGCTGGTTAAGGTCCAGTTGTGCACATCTGCACAAAGGCAGTGCCTCTACAGACCCTGTTAATTGCTGCCCCATAAGCTTAACAAGTGTAGTCTGCAAATCTATGGAGAGGATCATAATTGAGCTCATAAACAAAGATATAGGGGACATGCAGACATTGTACCCATCCCATTTTGCCTTGGTCAGGGGCAGATCATGCCTTTTGTACTGGGTTGACATCTTCAAATTGGTCACTTAGGCCATTGTTGGGGAAAGGCAGTCCATACAACCTACCTTGGCCTTGCTAACACTTTCAACACAATACCCCACTCAGGTATTGTGGAAAGACCTCACAACTGAAATGTAAACCCATATGTCACAAGATGGGTTGCAAACTGTCTTAAGGACGGGACCCACAGGGTTAGAGTTGCTGGCACTATGTTAGACTCCAGGCTGGTCACAGGTGGTGTCACACAGGGCTCAGTCCTTGGCCACCATTGTTTGTCATGTACTTCCCATGAGAACAGGCCAACATGGGAGGACTTTGGATGACAATGTTAGCAGATGAGTGCACACTGGGCACCATAGTGGACAGTGCATCACACACAGATATCCTTCAGAAGGGACTCACAGTAACTGATAGCTGGTGCCAGGGCCATGGCCTGAAGTCAGAGTGCACAACATGTGTAGACATACCCTTCAGGAAAAGCAACGTGACCCCAAGCTACCATATTGGTGGCAATCCTCTAAGCACAGAGGAGGTTATCACGGACCTGGGGACCCAGGTTGACAGTCGCCATTCTTCTCAGACTCACATTGCTAAAGTGGCTAGGAAGACCTTCTACATTGCCCACCTGATAAGGATGGGATTCACATCCAGATCTAGTGGGTCATTGTTCCCTGTACTCTTCAGTTATCAGACCGGTGATCACGTCATATGCCCTATTCTGGCTGTATCTCACCCAACATCTGCAGCAATTGGAGACACCCTGACTGTCCCCACCTAAAGGATCAAGGAACCACAACAGCTGTCATATGCTGCCAGATTGAAGACACTCACACTCTATTCACTCACATACCGTCTGCTTAGAGGTGACATGTGCCTGACATGCGAGGCCATGTCCAAACAGAGATTAATGGACATGCTCCACCTCAGACTCAGAAGATCCACCTGAACCACTAGTGCAGGTGACTGACACCTTAGCAGGGATGTATGTTGGACATGTTGTAGGGATGGAGTTATCACTCGGAGACTCCTATGCTGTGGAATACAATCCTGGTCCATTTGAGGCAGAGCACCTTGCTGGCTGTGTTCAAGAGGTATCTTGACCTAATGCTAGTCGGAGAATGTGTTTGTCCATCAACACATTGTAAGCGTTTGACATGTCATATGTCTTGTTTAGTATACTGTGCCTCTGTCTACCTGTGACATAACATTGATACCCAGGGTAAACCTCCCATCTCCCATCCACTCATTAGGATTCCTGTTGAGGGACTCAACCAGTGTCTTTATGGACAACCTGTAGTGTTAGTTTACTCATGTGTGGGGTGGCTTCTGTGTTTTGGATAATGCAGTACAGCCTGTCCTATATATGTCAGTGCTGGGGTTCAGGTCCCTCATGTGCATATCTCCCTGCCATTCACATTGTACAAGGTACGGCATGTGCATTTCTGACAGCTTGGACATGGCTTTCTACATCAGGCACAGCTTGTGTCTGGGTGGCCAGCATGGCAGTGTGTGTAACTGCATTCTGTTTAATCAGGCGACACATTACATGTGTTCCAGCTCTTTGATACTCCTGGTGAGGTACTGTTGTGGACTTTACAGTTGCTGAATCTATCTGCTGAGGTACACCACACAGGCGCTGTTCTGGTCATTTGTAATGCTGCTGAAAGATAACTGCAAAACCACAATGACCTCCCTTAGCTAGATGTCATAACCCTCATGATTAGGTTGGTATATGGATTGTTGCTGTTAACCCTACAGCCACATTTTTGTCCAATGCAGGATATCTATCACCTTGTGTCCCGCATTCTGGCATTACATGTTAGGAATGTCATGGGTCGACACCTATGTGGGATTGGTGGTCACTTACTGGATTATCCACAGAGGCTGACTATACTGTTTTCACCATTTAACATGCTGACATGGCTATGGCACCAGCTGTCTGTTTCTATGTGGCCCTTTATGGGATGCTTGTGTCAGCTGGTGTATCAGATATGTCAGGCGGCTTGTTGTCCTCTACAAACATGTTCCAGCACAGTCCTTACTTGTTGGCCTGTACCTATGGGTCATATATACCAGATGGTGAAGGTCCCAGGACCAAGCTTTGTGGGATGCCTGTTATATGTGGTTTGTAGTCTGACATGGCTGCTGCATGTCTGACCATGTCAGTTCTGTCGTTGGTCTGGTTTGCAACCCTCCCATGACATTGGGGTGTATATATCAGCTGGTGAGCAAATCTATACGGAACACATAGGGTATTGTACAGAAGGCTTTGCAAGGTCCGGCTACACTGTGTGGACCACATTGCCCTCATCACTGACTTCAAGTACTGTTTCAACTGAGTCACACATGTTTAGGGGTGGGGTCTGCACTTTGTAAACCCACACTGGGTAGGGTCGGTGTCAATAGATCCACAATATCATTATGTCTGTGGTACATGCTGGTCCTTTCCATAGCTGTGCAGACCAAACCTCTCATGATTCTGTGGTGGTTGTTTTTCCTATCCATTCAGGAGACACCTTTGTTGAGAACACCCACTGTTGTTGTACACTGCTCTTTGGCAACGTACCCTGTGGTAAGGGTGACATAATGTCAGGAGGCGGCAGTCTGCTGGGGAAGGTATTTGGCATTATGGGGGGGGGGTTGCACTGCACATGTCAGGATGTATGTTGGCCATACCTGTGTGTGTCTGGTATGTTGTTTGTAATATCGGTGTGATCCGGAGCATATCCAGGAATCAACAACATGCTTACTACCATCATTTGCAACAGCCTTGGGGTTATCTGTAGTGTCCTGTACAATCTGTATCATAATGGGTTCATACTAGGCTACCCCCTAGGGCATCTGTAAGCCTGCATGTCCATTTTGTTTGATGGATTCTGGGGAATTGTTTACACCTGTGTCAGTGCTAGTATGATACCAGGGTATAGTGACAAACAGCTCAGAAGCTGACTTCACACTTCTTCGGACTGAGATGGTATCCATTAAGCCCACTGGGCCAGTGGAAACCACAACACACAATGGTGACTCCTGCACAGACACTTTCTACGGACATCTCCGAGTAAGCATGGACCATGCAATCACAAATGAGAATGACACCTTCACCACCAAGGAAAGTGGCCTGTCTGGTGGACCCCAGCCATAAACAAACTGTATAACAGATGAAGGATACTAATGCAAGACAGAGCTACATCTCCAGAATGTAAGGCAGCTGTGATCAGCAGTAGTAGAAAGCTACATTCTCACATAAAGACACCCAAGTTCAACTTGGGGACATAAATCACCACAGACGATGAAGGTAACCACACTGCTTTCTTCAGTTATGTCTGACGCCTGGGTGGGAACCCTCATATATGCTCAGATTTGGTACACAACAACTTATATCCCAGGGACCTGACAGATATTACTGACACCCTGGCAGACCAGTTCAGTGCAATGTACCCCTCCCTCACCCCCAAGACATGATAGTTATCACAGCTGTATGTAACCTCACTGTCATCCTGGATGTCCATGTGAGAGCCGCAGTCAGCAAAGACGAGTACACAGCATCAATGGGACCTGATGGTATCCCCAGTTGCATGCTATGTGAACTACAGATGGAGATAAACCTGTATATGCAGATCCTATTTAACCTTAGCCTTGCTACAGGATCTGTACCTGAACACTGGCGAACGGCAACAGTGGTCCCACTCCACAAAGGAGATGCCTCCACAGACCCTGGCAGCTACCACCACACAAGCTTAAACAGCCTTGTCTGCAAAGCTTTGTGAAGGGTCATTATGGAGCTTCCACACAGAGACATTGGTGTCCTACAGACCCTTGATCACACCCAATTCAGCTTTGTACAGTGCAGATCCTGCGTTTTGCAACAAGTTGACTACTTTGAAACTGTCAGTAGAGCCGTTGATGAGGGCTACACAGTCCACACAACCTACCTGCGCTTGGCTAAGGCCTTTGACACAATACCCCACTCAGGCATCATAGACAAGCTCAACAGCTGAGATATAACACCATATGTCACAGCATAGGTTGCAAAATGGCTCAGAAACAGAACCCATAATGTCAACATTGCAGGTGCCTTGTCAGGTTCAAGCCAGTCACAAGTGGTGTCCCACAAGGTTGTGTCCTGGGACCTCTCTTATTTGGTATTTACTTTTCAGATGTGAAAGCAAACATAGGAGGGTTGTGGCCGACAAAGTTTACAGATGACTGCAACCTGGGCACCATAGTGAATACATCAGCCAGCACACACATCCTACAGACTGCCGTCACACTGACAGATAGCTGGTGCTGGACTCATGGCCTAAAACTGACTGCGACTGATGTGTAGCCATCCCTTTGGGAGGAACACAGTACCCACAGATCTGTACATAGACAGCAACCCAATGAGTACAGGAAACAAATCAGACAGCTGGGGACACATGTAGATAGTGACATCTCATTTGACACCCATGTTGCCAAAGTTGTTTGACAGACTTTCTATCTTGGCCACCTTATCATGGAGGGTATTCCATCCAGACCATAGGAGGTCATTGTACCACTATACTTCTCCCTTATCAGGCCCATGCTTGAATACAACGCCCCATTTGGTATGTACCTCAACCAGCACTTGCAGCAGCTGGAGAGACCCCACAAGTACCTTACCATGATGATCAGGGATCTACAACACATGTCATATACTTCCAGAATAACTAAAAACAAGCTTTCGTCAGTGTCATACCACATAATGCACAGGTGACCTATGCCTGACATACAAGACCATGTCCGATCAGGATTTGGTAGACATGCTCCACTGCAAGCAATCCACATCCACCAGAAACATGGGAGCTAAAGATTTGAACCTCAGCACATACATGTATAGGACATGCTGAAGGGACAGAGTCATAACTCAGAGGCATCTCACACTCTAGCAGAGTATCCCAGTTCATGTTAGACAGAGTACCTCACTGACTCTCTTCATGAGACATCTGGACAGCTGCATGTGGACAGGGGCACAGACTGGACAGAGGCATAGTCACATTATTCAATTATGTAAGGTGGTCATAATGTGTCACTACTAAGTCAGAGGCACAATATTTCGTATCTATGCAGTACACATATTACCACTATGAGGGGTGGCAATAGCAATATTCATCAGGGACACCCTCACCTCATGGTTGGTGGCAACACACGATGCATTGTACACCATCCGGGTGCAATTAACCATAGGCAAGACTGCTCTGAAGTTTGTAGCATGTTACAGGCCATCCTCTGAAACTCAGGTACCTCACAGAGCTTTCATGAAAACAGTGGCAGGGATACATGTACCTGCAAACACCATCACACTGGGTGATCCCAAATATCCAAATATAGACTGGGATCAGTACTACAGCCACAACACTCTAGCCCACAGGTTCCTAGAGTTCATACACTCACATGCCATGGAAGAACTAGTCACCATGCCCACAAGAGGAGACAACATAGTAGATCTCATCATCACAAACATGGGCTCACAATGTTCAACACCAGAGGTATACCCATCATTGGTGAGATCAGATCATGACCTACTCTCAGTGGAAGTCCACATCCCACCTCCACCCCAGATAGAAAAGACCACAGTGCAGAACCTCTCAGAAGCCGACTACACACTTCTAATGACTGTTGTGGTCTCTTTCAAAGCCCTCAAGCCAGCAGACACCATTACCCAAGCCACTGTATCACTTACAACTGCCTTCTACCAGCACCTTCAAGACTGCATGGATGAGGCAATCCCAAACAAAACACAGACTCGTTGTACCAGAGGCAAGCGTCCAGTGTGGTGGACCTCAGCCATAAACAAGCACTACAACACAAGGAAGGAGGTACTACAAGATAGAGCGATATCCGTGGAAGGGTAGACACCCTGCTCAATATAGGTGAAACACTGATTTCCCCCATGAAATCATCCAAGGCGAATATTGGGAGTAAACCCACTAAGGGCACACGGGACAACAATGAGGCCTTTTATACATACGTTACACACCTGGGAGGAAACTCCCAGATATGCTCAGAATAGGCTCAGAATGCTGTAAATATCACTGAACCTACAGACATTGCCAACATGCTGGCTGACAGGTTCAGTGCAGATTTCTCCACCCACCCTCCACCACAACTGGAGAGATATGTATGAAAGAGGATTGTAGCCCCCCAAACATCTCAAATGCTCAGGTGGGAACTGCTCTATCCAAGGGAAAGGACGCAGCATCCATGGGACCAGATGGTGTCCCTGGTTTTGTGCTCCATGAACTCACTCAAGAATTAAACCCGCAGTCAGGGCAGCTGTATGATCTTAGCCTCAACTCAGGATATGTTCCCAAGGAGTGGCATATGTCAATGGTGGACCCACTTCACATGGGGTGCCTCCACCGACCACGGAAACTACCATCCCATCAGCTTGACAAGCAGGGTCTGCTAAGCTATGGAGAAGATCATAATGGAAGTCATAGATGAGGACATAGGGGACTTGCAGACATTAGATCCAACCCAGTTAGGCTTTGTTGAGGGCAGATCATGCCTTTTAAACTTGGTTGACTGTTTCATAACAGACACCAAGGCCATTGACAAGGGCAAGGCACTCCACACAGCCTACCTTGACCTGGCAAAGGCTTTCAACACAATACCCCACTTGGGTATCATTGAAAACATCACCAGCTTAAATGTGAACCCATACATCACAGGATGGGTTGCAAACCGGCTACGTGACAGAACAGACAGGTTCAGACTTGCTGGTGCCATGTCACACTCCACAACTGTCACAAGTGGTGTCCCACAGGGCTCAGTCCTGGGCCCACTATTGCTCAGCATCTACTTTTCAGAAGTACAAGCAAACACAGCAGGATTATGGCTGACAAAGTTTGAAGATGACTGTGGACTGGGAACCATAGTTGGACACCCATCTGACACAGACATCCTTCAGAAGGGTGTCATAGTCACGGATAACTTGTGCCAGAGCCATGGCCTTACATTACACACTAAACAATGCATAGCCATACCCTTTGGGAAGAACAAGGTTACCACTAGTTCCCATGTAGGTGGCAATCCTCTAAGCACACAGGAGGTTATCAGGGACCTGGGCACCCAGGTTGAGAGTAACCTTTGTTTGACACTCACGTTGCCAGGGTAGTTAGGTAGAACTTCTACATTGCCCACCTCATCATGCAGGGATTCACATCTAGATCCAGGAGGTCATTGTTCCCTGTACTCTTCACTCATCGGACCATTGATTGAGTGCAATGCCCCATTCAGCACGTATATGACCCGACACCTATGGCAATTGGATGGGCCCACAAATTCCTCGACAGGAGGAGAAAGGGTCTCAAACATATTTCTTATGCTGCCCAACTGGAGGAATTCCAGCTTGATTCCGTGACTTACCGTCTGCTCAGAGGTGACCTGTGCCTGACATCCAAGGCCATGTCCAAACCTGAGTTAATGTACACGCTTCACCTCAAGACCTCTACATCCATCAGAACTACAGTGGCAGGAGATTTAAACCTCAACACAGATATTAATAGGATGTGCTGGAGGGACAGATTCTTCAACCAGAGAGTCCCTATGCTGTGGAACAACATCCTGGTACATGTGAGGCTGAGTACCTCACTGGCTTTGTTCAAGTGAGATCTTAATCAATGGATGGGAGATTGCAGGTATGCCCCAGGGATAACCTCAGTATCACTGCTTGTCAGAGGCACAGCAATATAATGGGCAAATTATCCGTCAGAGTGAAGGTGCGGCAGACTCCACGGAACTCTGGTCTAGGCTTATAAATGCCCTAGGGCAGATAGCCTAGTATGTACCTGTGAACCTGTGAACATAGGCCTGGGGCAGTTGCTGCTATTAGGACAGTGGTCTGCAGCAAGCTATATAGTAGTAGTCAGTTTTAGCCATTGGTGTTTGACCATGGCTAATGCATGTTGCTTCTTGTTGTGGTAACAACAGGGTGTGTGGTTATCCATGCCATTTATTGGTAGTCACCCTCATTTTGTATCTTGTTCCATGTTTTTGCACATGTACATCACTGTATGAGGTGTGACCCTGGTAGTGTCAGGGTGCTGATGTGCGCTTTGACCCTGTTTTCTATTACAGCACTGATATGTGCATTCCTATACTGTGTGCATTTACACTGCACACATCTTGCTGTTTATACCTTTGCCATTGGGTAGCATTACATCTAGGTTCCTATCCCTTGTGATAGCTATGAGGTGGGTTTGTGTTTTTGTGGTTTATGATTGGTGAGGGTGGATGTTAGTCATGGTCCTCAGGTGTGCATATGATACATGGTATTACATTACTTAACACATGGCATTCATGCCTCGGGTGGTGCTGCAGGGCTGCCTCTGTCGGATGCACATACTACACTCCCTGTACATTTGGAAGCAGGTTGTGTCATGTTAGGCATCCCTGTTACTGTATGAGTGAGTCAGAGTGGGTATCAGTCCCAGTGTTCCTACTGACCAAGCATATGTGCTATGCGTTGCCTCTTTGCCAAGGCCAGGGCATACTGGGCACACCTCCTTCTGCCTACTGGGACAAGGTCAGGTTGTTCCTCCTCCAAGTCACCCCCTGCCTGTGGTGGCCTTGGCAATGGTGGGGGGATGTTTGGCCCAGCCCTGTGCTGGTCCTGCTGCAGCTGTTTCCGCAGGATCATATTATGTAGCATAGCACATATCATGATCATTTGGGTACATGTAGTTGGTGTGTACTGCAAAGCTCCACCAGACGTGTCCAGACACCGGAACCGTGACTTGAGCAGCCCAAACACACGCTCTATGATATTACGTGTTTGTGCGTGTGCCTCATTATGGCGTTCTTGTTCTGGTGTGTGTGCATTTCTGATGGATGTCATCAGCCACGGCTCAAGTGCATAACCAGCATCCCCACTAGGTGTCCGTGTGGGAAGTCCCCATTGGCAAATGATTGGTACAGCTGCGTCAGATGCCAGATGTGGGAATCGTGGTAGCTACCAGGGCAGCCAGCACACACATTCATTATTATGCCCTGGGCATCACACACGACCTGGCAGTTGATGGAGGGGTATCCCTTGCGGTTAATGTAGACTCTACCCGCTCACCGGCTGGTGCCTTGATGCGTATGTGCGTGCAGTCTATTGCACCCAGCACCTCAGGGTATCCCGCTATTTGCTGGAAGAGACGATATTGCTGGCCACAACCTCACGGTCACTAGGGACATATATATGATCACTGACATGTGGTGACATGGCATCCAGGAACTGGTGCAGTACCCTGGAGGCTGATGCCTGTGATATCCCCATCATATCGCCAGTTGGTCTCTGAAAGGTACCTGTTGCTAGTATTCTTAGGCCAGCACATACCTTGGTTTCCACTGGGATGGGTTCCCCTCTGTTGGTTCTGTGTGTGAGGCGTGGCCTGCACAGCTCAACAATCTGCTGCAGGAGCTCTCTGTCCACTCTATAGCGCTCTACTATCTCCAGCTCATGTAACCCATGGTAGGTGACCCTAGGCCTGTATACTCTTCTCCTTCTCCTCACTCTGGGTTGTCTGTCAGCATCTGCATTATCACCACCCTCGGCAATTCGCCTATGTCTGATTATAACAGCTATGGCAGCCCCTAGCATTTCTGCTCTGAGTTCTGCTTTTTTCAGGTTTCAACTCTGATAGCTTAGTTTCTGGCAGTATCTCTTGTGAGAAACAGCCTGCACTGCTCTTTGTTGTGTTTTAAGTGCTGGGTTGGGCTTCTAGTCTGCCTGTGTAATTGCCTGCTTCTAATTGTTTCCACCAATTAACTTTAGTAGTATCTTCTGGCAGTTTCCCTGTATTTTGGTTGTTTCCTATTTCCTCTCTGTTTCCTGAGGGGGAGCAATGTGCACACCAGCTTAAACACGCTCACAGTCACTTAAACGCGCGCACACATCCTTACACGGTGTTAGCTAGGCTGATTCATGCTAAACGCCAAGACACCGTCTTACACACGTGCACGACAGTGCAAACCGTTGTAAACAGTTTGCAACACGCTCCCACATGTTGAACCTGCCTTACACGCAGCGCTGCAAGATGCACGTATTTCAAGAAACTTAGAGTGTAGGGATAGCGTATGCCCTCAATTTCTTGACATTCCCAGTGTTCTGTTGGGACACACCTCCCTCCCTGATGTCTGTCTGTCATCTCTTACCTTACATTGCCCTCCAATCTGGTACATTTCTTTCTATCCTTCCCCATGATGTCACCTACCTCTTACTCTGTTCATCCTCCTTCTCTAACTCTTACATGACTCAGAAAGTGCTCATTACTTATGTGGCAGTGTGATTCAGTATTGTAAGCCTCATTTACATAGGATTGCCTAGTAATGCTTAGTTACATATCTTACACGGAGCTTACCACCCTTGACAACCACTAAACGGAGGCCATATTGTTTTTGCTCTGCAAGTCCCTCCATTGACTTTCATGTAATACATAAATCCCACAATTGTGGGCTTATAAGCTTCGGTTTTCAGTTTTAGGTAGCGCACCCCGTTTGCGCGGGTGTGCGCTACAGTTAAACACATAAATCCCGTGAAAAAAAAAAGTTATATAACTTTTTTTCATGCCAATGGCCACATATTTGGCCATTGGCATGCTTAATATAACAAATGCACCCTTTATTTGGAGCTAACATACCTCTTTTTTAATTTTGCAGAAATGTACTCAGTTGTCAGCTGAGTACATTTCTGCAGCTAACACGTCCGTTACACGGACTGGTTTGGGCTTCGTGGATCGCTCACATACCTCATTTGCATATCTTGGAGCTGCAAATGAGGTATTGAGCATTTCCACGCCCACTCCGTGTAAGAGACGTGTTAGCTGTCTCTTACACGGAGATTTGGGCTGTTGCTGAATCAGGAGGCTTACACGGAGGCTTACACTACTCTTGAACTCCGTGTAAGCCTTCCTGAATCTGGCCCTGAGTTTCTGCTGAAACAAAATACACATTTACAAACAAAGCTGGATGACCTGGAAAATAGATCTAGGCGCAATAACATTAGGATTTTTGGACTGCCAGAAAATATTGAAGGTAACAATATTACTTCTTTTTTAACAACATGGCTCCCTAAAACTTTAGATTTACCAGAGGCATTCTCTTTTGGTATCGAAAGAGCACATAGATCTATAGCTAATACTAACTCTAACAAAAACTATCCTAGATCAGTTATAGTTAGATTTCTATCATCTTTTGATAAAGAGATGGTTCTTAAATCTGCTTGGGCTAAAGCTCCTGTTAAGTTTAATGAGACAACTGTGCGTTTTGACAATGACTATTCTTCCATGGTAATTGCTAAAAGAAAAGTTTTTCTGCCACTAATAAGGGAGCTTAAAAAAGCACAGTTTAAAACATACCTTCTGTTTCCTGCCAAGCTTAAAATCTTCCTTCCTGATGGTCCTAAGGTCTTCGATGATTTAGACGCTGCTTTACTGTTTGTCAAAGAAAAAAGGATTTTGGATAAAATAGAAGAAATGGAATGGGCTAGTTCTTCATTAAAGAGATTGGCAACTGAAGCTTCCTGGAAGACTTCAGAGAAGAAGAGACTAAAAAACAAATGATTTGTTATATGTTTTTTTCTCTCTCATCATTTTAGTTCATTATTAATCTTTTTGAATATAGTTCCTGCATTTCCAGAAAGCCACAAATATTTTGGAAAAGATTTAATCAAAGTTATTCTCTATGTGCAAAGAAATGTTTTGTTTCATAACCAGTCAAAATGCCTGAGGATTTAATGGCAGGCTGTGACTCGATTTGTTTTCTTTCTGAAAAAAGTAAGGTTAGTAATTTGATACATTTTTTATCTTTATCTTTTTTTTTTCCTTCTTTTATTATTTTCTTTGTTTAAACAATGACATTCTATTTAGATTATGTAGTGGGTAAAGGGTGGGGGAGGGCAGGGAGAGAACAGTAATGAAAATATCATTAATAGAATAATAACATATTTATTTCTTGTAAAAGTTTATAAGTTCTTCAAATGCTATTTCTAATTATACTTTCTTGATTATACTGCTTATGCATGTTTGTAAATAATCTGTCATGCTTTAACTAATAATAATCAGAACTAAATAAGAGTAAATAATATGTTTTATTTTTAACTCTATTAATATAAACAGTAAGTAACATTCCATTGTATATACTTCTTACAGCTTTCTCTTACATTTTTTTATTTCTGCCTCACTCCCTTTTATTTTCTACTCTCTTTTTCTTTTCTTTATTGATATATAGAAATGCTTTTGACTGTGTGGGCACAGTGAATAATAGGATTTGTATGAAAATTGAGTTGGGAGAGGAATGCTGGGTTTTATTGCTTGTTGGTAATTTTGAGTTTAGTTTCACTTGCATAGAGGCTGTGATGATCTGTGGAATACATTGTGGAGGTTCTGTCATGTTTAGATGCATTTACACTGCTAAATGAATGTTTGTCACTAGTTTTTAATAAGTTTCCCGCCAAAATGTTAAGAGAGACAATCTGGGATGTGGGCTGTCTTATGCACAATGTCCTTGAGTTACCTCAGAATCTTCAAATCACAGAATTCTCACAGAGAAACTGAAAGCAGTTAGTATAAACATTGACAAGGTTATCACACTGACACACCACAGATTCAGGAAAAATACTCTGTTCATAAAATATTTCAGTTATAATGAGTTTAAATGATGTAGTTTCTTGTAGTAAGTAAATGTCTTATTTTAGAAGGCATAAAAATGAAACATTTATTTAAATGTTTTTGAAAATCTACTTAGCAGCATAATAATCTGTGTTAAAAATTTGTGTTCCAAACATATACTTTACTATAACTCATTTAATTCATCTGATTGACAAACATAAATAATATTATAACTCTATTCTGGAAGAAATGTCATGTGATATATTTTAAAGCAGTAGGTTAGCATGATTGTAAAATCTGGTTACCAATATGTGTTTGCTGTGCATTATTTTGTATAAAGCAGACAGATTTATTCTAGGGACAGCAAGTAGGATAGTGCTCTACAAAGACACAACTCAGTGAGATCAGATATATATATATATATATATATATATATATATATATATATATATATATATATATATATATATATATATATATATATATATGTGTGTGTGTGTGTGTGTGTGTGTGTGTGTGTATGTATGTGTGTGTGTGTGTGTGTGAGTGTGATGGCTTTTTTTCTGAGAATCTGCATAACTATCCAATATGATTTATAATAATTTCCATGAATACAATATTTTACTCTATTGACAAAATGAATGTTTGCCACAAGTTTTAATAAGTTTCCCGCCAAAATGTTAAGGGAGACAATGGGATGTGGGCTGTCTCATGCACAGTGTCCATGAGTTTCCTCAGAAGCTTCAACTCACAGAATTTTCACAGAGAAACTGAAAGCAGTTAGTATAAATATTGACAAGGTTATCACACTGACACACCACAGATACAGGAAAAATACTCTATTCATAAAATGTGTCAGTTATGATGAGTTTAGATGATGTAGTTTCTTGTGGCAAGTGGATATCTTGTTTTAGAAGGCATGGAAAATGAAACATTTGTTTGAATGTTTTTGAAAATCTACTTGGCAGTAGCATAGTGGTCTGTGTTAAAAACTTGTGTCCCAAACATATACTTTACTATAACTCATTTAATTCATCTGATTGACAAGCATAAATAATCTTATAACTCTATTCTGGAAGAAATGTCATGTGATATATTTTAAAGCAGTAGGTTAGCATGATTGTAAAATCTGGTTACTAATATGTGTTTGCTGTGCATTATTTTGTATAAAGCAGACAGATTTATTCTAGGGACAGCAAGTAGGATAGTGCTCTACAAAGGCACAACTCAGTGAGATCAGATATATATATATGTGTATGTGTGTGTGTGTGTGTGTGTGTGTGTGTGTGTGTGTGTGTGTGTGTATGTATATATGTGTATGTGTGTGTGTGTGTGTGTGTGTGTGTGTGTGTGTGTGTGTGTGTGTGTGTGAGTATGTGTGTGTGTGTATATGTGTGTGTGTATATGTATGTGTGTGTGTCTGTGTTTATGTGTGTGATGGCTTTTTTCTTTAGGTAATAACGCAGGTGTTTCTGAGAATCTGCATAACTATGCAATATGATTTATAATAATTTTTATGAATACAATATTTTACTCTATTGACAATAATGAGTTTAAGTAAATGCTCATATACAAACAATTCAAGATTTTTTGGAAGCTGTTGATAGAATTCACATGACAGAAAATAGATGCATCTTAATGCATGTAATGTCTGAATCATATTAGCCAAAGTTTTTGATTTAAATGAATGTTAGAACATAATTTTCTCTCCTCTTGATTTCTAACATTAAGATTATTTGAATGCTATTAGAATACAAGTGTTATATATTACATAGATCTATATAATAGTATGAACAGTTTTTAAAAAAAAAAAAAAAAAAGTTTATTTTAGTTTATATGATGCTGTTTTACCAAATGTGTAGTTTTGTCTTGATAGATAATTGAATTGAAAACTGTTCACCTCAGTTAAATATACCTAGTATTAAATTGATAAGGTGGTAGCTGAGGTACTGCTGCTTAGGGTAGGGGGTTAACTTGAGTAGTAAATACTGCTCTAAGTTGGAGTTTTCAACTCCAGGCGGGATGCAAGGTTTAATCCTTACATTATTTTCACTTGTTCATTGTTATATGTATATAGTTTTGACATCCACAATATATTTTGTACACTCATTGTCACTACAAACAAAATTGAATCCTATACAAAATCCCATAAGAGATTTAATAAATACAGCTATATTTAAAGGTACACCTAAAAGAGGAGATGTAACATTATTTATCTTGTTATTTGTTATTTCGATCATAAGATTCTTGAGTTTTAAAAATGCCAAATGACATCTTTAAAAGGAATTTCTTTAAACATTAATGGATTGAATAATCCGTGTAAAAGGGCAAGCCTAATAAGATACATTAATCTACACAAGGCCAATCTAGTCTTCCTGCAAGAAACCCATCTCTTGAAAAAAGATATTGATAAACTAGCCACTAATAAGTATACAGTATTGGTTAGTTCAGAGCACACTCAGAAAAAAAGAGGAGTGGCTATTTTATGGAATAAAAGTATGCCCATTCCTAAAACCATTAAGTCTTATCAGGATGACAAAGGAATGTTTTGTATGGTTACAATACAAATTAATGGGAAGACTTACACTTTAATTAATGTATATTGGATACCTGGAATTGGTATTAATACAGTGAAACATCATATTGATAAGATCATATCATTCTCTGTAGGGATATTATTTTAGGTGGTGATTTTAATTGTATACTACATGAAAGTGATACTACCACTATAAAGAAAAGAAGAATTACATCTAATGCAAAACACTTAAATGATTTTGCTAATTCTTATCATTTGAATGATATTAATAATCAGATAGAGTCAAAATCATTACCATACACCTTTTTTTCTAACAGATACAAAACTTATTCAAAAATAGATAGGGTCTTTATTTCTAACCAGATGGCAACAGATTTAATTAATTCCAAAATCATTTCATGTCCTATATCTGATCATAACTCAATTGTTTTTGAATTCATGATAAAAAATACTCATAATGTTCAGATCAAAAGGATACCAGCATACTTAACTCAGCTAAAAGACTATAAAGAATATATACTTTCAGAAGTACAACATTTTCTAGACATAAATAATACTCCTGAAGTCTCCGTTGTCTATGTTTGGGATGCCTTAAAATCATATCTATATGGACAAAGTATCAGATGGTATAATAACAAAAGGAAATCTTGGGATAAGGAATTGTTAGATATTCAAAGTAAACTAGACACTTATAAACATAATAATAAAGAAAATATTATGGACAAGAAAGTTATTGAAGAAATAAACAAACTAAATGAGAAATACAAAGAAATTTTAACTCATAAAGTTAAAATAACTTTAGAGAAATACAAGTTTTTGTCTTATTCAATAAGCCCCAAATACTTACATAGACTTAAAAATAAAAGAAAGAGATTGAATAAACAAAACCATATCAAAGAAATCTTTTCTCTAAGGAAAAGAAGAATGTTTCTAGTATACCAGAAATACTGGATGAATTTAGAAATCACTTTCACAAGATTAACCATAACAACATTAACATGGAACCTAAAGATAAAATAAAGGAGTTTATAACCACAAACATGAATAAAAAGCTTAATAAACAACAGATTAAACTATTGGACAAGAGTATTTCATATACAGAAGTTATTACACAAATAAATAAGCTTAAATCAAACAAAGCACCGGGTAATGATGGTATTATACCAGAGATATATAAAATCCTTTCTAAAACTACATATTCATTAATACATAAGGTTTTTATTCTGGCCCAAACTGAGTTAATAACCCCCATCTTGGCAATATACATTTATTTCACCAATTTTAAAACCTAATAAAGATCCAACTAGATGTTCTTCATATCGACCCATCTCATTACTTAATGTTGATTATAAAATGTTTATGAGTATTTTTGCTGATAGATTGAAGACAATTATCCCGGCATTATATACATAGATCAGACGGGCTTCATTGTAAATAGAAATACTTTTGATAATATAAGAAGAACTTTAACATTAATTGATTTTGCAAATAGGAAAAAGAAAGATTTAACACTTATTAGTCTTGATATAGGTTCAGCATTTGATTCAGTAAGTTGGGACTATCTGTTTACCTTACTGAAATGCACAAATTTCTCTGATGCATTTGTAAATTTAATTGAGCATTTATACAAAGGAACGCTGGCTTATATTAAGGTAGGAACATATGTTTCACAAAAATACCCATTCTTAAAGGTACAAAGCAAGGATGTCCACTTTCTCCACTATTATTCACTTTAGTAATGGAGCCTTGGGCTAATTTGATTAGAAACAGTACTGACATAGAGGGTTTTGAAATAGAAGAAAATACAACATCAAAAATTCAACTTTTGCAGATGATGTTCTAATTACATCAGCAGGATCTAATTCTTCTATGCAGTCTTTATTTGATAATATGATGAATTTTAAAAGTATTTCTGGTTTAATATTCAATGAAGAAAAACTAAAATGCTACCTATATATACACGAAAAATACTCTCATTAGTGATTTTACTAAATATGTACCCAACTCAGGTCAGATAACTTATTTAGGTATAATACTATCTAAAGATATTAAATCTATTATATATAATAACTATACCTGTTTTCTTAATATACAAAATCTTTTTAATACCTGGAATAATATGTGTTTTACTATGGAGGAGAGACTTACAATTATTAAAATGATAATATTCCCCAAGATTTTATACTTAATACAATCAATAATACTTTCACCTACAAAAATAACTATCAAGAAACTGAATACACTAATGTTAAATTTCTTATGGGCACCTAATAGACCTAGGATTGCATTAAAGAAACATACTAATAGCTGGTCTCAAGGGGGTATTTCTTTTCCAGACTTTAATTTATATATTATCTCTTCTATTATAAAAGTTATTACTTTATTAATAGATCGGTCATATGTCAAAATGGAAAGATTATTGGGAGCTAATTAGTATGCACTTCATGAAAATCTCCTTAACACATAAAAATATGATTATAAATAACTCCATGTTGTGGTTGCTAAAGGAATTTTGTACTTCACCTATTACACCTAAACATTTGGTCTGTTACCCATTAAATATTATTATTAGTTATCGTAACTTTATATTCATGCACCCTAAGTATAGGGAATGGAATTTTATTGTATTCCCTATAATTTATACTCAGGGTATGCTTATGTCATCTACTTCTGAAGGAGCTCATTTAGCTATAGATAATAATCTAAAGTACTGGTATCAGCTGATATCTGATAATAAAGTTAAAAATCTAGATTTCTTAAAACAAGAATTTGATCTAAGAGAAACTTGCTGGTTAGAGGTTCAGATCTTTAGACAACATCTCATTGATAGAATAGATCTAATGTCTATAACAGTTAAAGAATCTATTCCAAAACTGATTGATTACTTGATAATACATTTACAGCATAAAGTTTCTGATAAAGGTAAACTTTCATATATACATAAAATTGTCAGACAAGAAACTTTTTACAATGTAGATTCATACTGGAATTATTTCACCTCTATTAATGGGGACCCACCAACTCAACAAGATAAACAATATATATTGGAATCTGCTTATAGAACTACATCTTCCATTGTCTGGAGACTTTATACATGGAAATTTTACATAGATCTTTTATACACCTTTGATGATGAATAAAATTAATAATAAAGATAATCTATGTAAGAGATGTAATGTAGAAATTAATGCTGACTGGGCTCATATGTTTTATGACTGTATGAAGTTGAAAGAATACTGGAAGTCAATTAATGAATTTTTGCAGGCTCTTTTTACAGATAATTTCATTATTTCTAAGTCTCTTATATTATTCAACACACCTGTACCTCAATGTGTTAAAAGATTAAGCTTCCCTTGTTATGGTCTATCCTAGCAGTGGCTAGGAAAATAATAACTAGAAATTGGATTTCAGATACACCTCCTTCGTTCAATGAATTTAAAAATGTTATGAATATAATGTGTCATATGGAAATAAGTACAATTAGAATGAGAACAACTAGAAAAACATCACATTTTATTGTATGGGATAATTTACAAAATTTGTTAAAAAAATTCTAATTTCAATAGCACAGTATTTTAGTTTAATTAATTGATGTGATTGTAGTGGATGTCTTTGTAAATACTTTAGTTGTTTTGTTGAATATTATAATAATACCTATTTTTAATTATTTGTATAAAATTGTTATGATATTTCTCTTATATGTTAAAACAATAAACTTGTTTTGAAAAAAAAAAAAAAAGCTATAAACTGAAAAATATTTAAACAGAAAACACTGACATAATTGAAGTTATATACTAGGAGAGGGTGTATGAACTTTCTCCTCTGTTGTGTAACCCCGAAGTTGGTATATATAATTAGCAGGAAGTTTTGGGGGGAGGAGAGGGGCTTGACCTCCCCCCCCACAAGAACATTACATACTGTAAATATTTAGGAAGCGATGAAGGACTGGCAATAAAACATGAACAAATGTGAATAAAACTCAGTAAGGAATGCTTTAGAAGACTAAAACTAATACTGAAAATGGACCTGACATCTAGGAATAATGTCCAGACTATAAACCAATTTGTCGTTCCTGTTCTAACTTCCAGTTTTTGGGTGATTGATTGGCCTCAAAAGGTATTTTATCTGCTGTACAGGAAAGCAAGAAAAATACTTCACTCTTATAAAATGATATATAAAAATCAGTGAATATCAAGATTATATATTCCCCGTTCTGAAGGAGGTGTGAGCCTCCTCGAAATTGATTACACGTATAGGGCTATATTTGGTGGAGTACATACATACCTGCTGATTGCATCATATCCAAACATAGTGAAAGTTTTACTACATGAAGAGGAAGTCTAACATGACCTCTCTCATAGTTTAGTAGAAACATTCTGGTGCCAAGCAACAATGCAAACCAATCCAAAATTAAACAAAAATCAGACAGCAACTGAATGTGCCAAGAACATAAGAAAGAATATAAGGAGAAGGATCAGATGAGAAGGAAAGGAATGTGGAAAAGCCATAAATATAGTAGCTAGTACAGAGATCTCCTTGATTTGACGCAGGAATGGTTATGGAGAGGTGAGTTGAAACCAAGGTTAATAATGGCAGCCTAGAATAGTGGACTACATACGCATTGGTTTTCAAAGTCCATGCAACATGTTTGAGAAACAGACAAATCTAAGTTCTGTAAAAAAGAATTGGAAATAGTCGTACATCTTGTTGCTGAGTGTGATACACTCACAGAAGAGGGCCTGTGCACTGAATGGTACAATAATGTGGCAAGACTGTTGCACTGAGGAATGTGCAAACAATGCAATACAGAAATAGATGAGAAGCATTGAAAACATGAACCATAGTGCATTATAGAGAATGATGAAGTATACATCACATGAGATTACCCATTACCAACAGTTCAAAAAATAGATGTGAGAAAACTTGTTACAGTAATCCATGAAAAAAAAGATAAAACTAGCACTGCTCATTAAAATTGTTACACTGAGTGATTACAGTGTCTTATGTACAGACAGACACAAAGTCATATAGTATTAGGATTTGTAGTCAGAAATGACAGCAATGTGGAAGAAAGATACCAAATGGTTCCAAAGGTAGTAGGATCAATGGGTCTGATAAAAAGAATCTACAGTAGTACTTAGATATGCCACCAATACATGTAATTCTATATGAACTGCAGGAGTCAGTTCTGGGCACTCTGTGAGTATTGCAAAGACCACTTTTGGCTGACATCAAAGGCTGAAACAATACCCTGACTTAGGAATGGGGTCCATTCCTGCATTGTATTAGAAATCCAAAAGACTTGGAGAAATTTAACTGAGAGAAGCCATGTTAATAACATCCTTCTTTACCCTGACTTATTTACAAGCTTGAGGAGTTTTCCAGGAGACTATCATGTTGAAATAAGTCCCGATACTGTGTCAGTAATACACATTTCTAACAAAGAAGTAGTACTTCTCAGGAGTAAAACTGAGCTGGGATCTGAGTGAATTAAAAACTTGAATGACATTAAGAAGCAGATTCTATCTTATGGGTGAATAGTATGATGGTGATTGCAGAGCAACACATCATTTGCTTATGCAAGGATCAAGCTCCACAGAATGCAATATCAGTGATTAAAATAGAGTATTACAAATCTATTACAGTTGAGGAAATATTCTCAGCAATGCCAAGTGCTTCACTTCTTTTTAGTAACAGATGCAAACCAGGAATTCTGTAATACTAGCTAGATGAAGAAATCTTCAAAATGTGTACATTTGATATTTTGCTGTGGAGATAGATACATGCTCTCCAGACTGTGGAAGTAATCAAGGGCTTAGAAATTGTTATAAACATAAATTATGTATTTATAAGTCTGGAGTCAGACACAAGAAGAACATGAAAAGACACGGATGCAAAAGTTGAATAGCTTTAGGCAGCATAATTTGAAATTAAATAAAACCAGATGTAAAAATTGGAGAGGTAAATTTAAAAATACACAGGTCATTTCTAATGTCAGAAGGACTGAAGACAAATTTGGAAAAAGTCAGAGCAACAGTAAAAATGACAAAGCTATGAGAAAAGCAGGTATTAATCAAATTACTTAGAGTGATGCTGGATACTGCCAAGTGTATACTTTTTTTTTTTAAATAACATTTTATTATTTTCACATAAGAGGTAATAAGCATACATAAAATCAAACATGACTTTCAGAAGGAAAAAAAATTCAAGACACAGTAATTACATAATCAAAAGACAAAGCCCGTTAGTAATTAATACCACTCATAAAGTTAAGAAAAAAGTAAACATTTATAAAATGATATGAAAAATTAAGTACTACTATGTATACCTATATACAGCTACTGCGTGTTTAGGAAAATAGAGCCAGGTATTACAGAAAAAAACTTAGATTCCTGGAGTACCAACAGCTGTGAAAAGAGAAAATAAAACAAATGTAATAAGGAAAAATAAATAAATGTATGATAATAATAGTATTAATGATGATAATAAAGTATGATAATGTTGTTAATGGTACTGATGACACTAACAGTAATGGATTATAAAGGCAGATAATGATGTTATTAATAATACTGCTATTGAAAAGGGACAAAACCAATTATCCTAATCTAGTATGATCCTCTGTTTAGGTGAATATCAACTTCTCTAATCATACTGAATAATAGTAAAGATCAGGTTACAAAGTTCCTGATAATAATCTTTCTTATTAGAATTCTTTAAAAAATATTTTTTGTGCAGATATGTATTTTGTTGCCAAGGTTCTAACATTTTTCCAGGATAGTTTAGTATGATCCATCCAGTTTTTGGTTATATATAGTTTGATTAATAAACATATTGTGATAAGTACATGAAGTTTCAATTTAGGAAGTTTAGCATCAGTAATTTGCAGAAGTGCCATTTCCCATGATAGGGTGGAGTTCTGATATCCCATCTTTTCCAATCTGACTTTAAGGGAATCCCAGAGTTTATATGTATGGTTACAAGACCAAAGGATGTGCCGTAGGTCAGCTTGAGGAAAGGAGCAACATGAACATGCTGGGAACTTATTATGATTACATTTATTTAAGATGCATGGTATAAAGTAAGTATTATTATCGATCATCAGTTGTGTATATAAAAGCTTTTGAAAGAGGGAGTACTTCAAAGTGGATTCTATTGCTACTAGTTCATGATCCTCACTTAATTCATTATTATATTGACTCCAGTAATTGGAAAATAACAAAACACTTTGATATTTAAAAGTTGTTAATGCTTTATAAGTCATTGATAACATATTTTTCTTTTTGGACAGATTGTTCATTTGTTTGTTTTATTTATTTATTTATTTATTCCAGTTGGTGACCGGGGAGGTCCACTGGGCTCAAGAGCCCATTTTCAGTGGAGGCTCGAGGAGAAAAGCTCCACAGTACAATGTTACATCACATAAAGAAAATAAAGTGGCTATAACCTTAGGAATGTCATTTTCATTATTAGGTTCATATATGATTATGGTTGTGAGAAGTTCTCTGATTTGACATAAGATAATAATATATTTCAGTCCCAATTTTAGTACCTCTCTGAGTTTCGATAGTGATTTCTCTTTATGTCTGTATATATCCCAGATGCTACAATCTTTAATTAAGGGGAAGTCTGCTAGGTTAATCATTTTATTGTCTGGTGTTAAATTAGGGTTCATATGAATTGGCTGGAGGTATGGAAGAGCTTTTTTTAACTCCACATATTTTATTAAAGTTTGGAAAATCTTTATTTTTCGCCTCAATGTACTGTTAATAGATGAATTACTTAAACTTTCAACTGATAGAAAGAGCAGAGCTTTAGGGTTGAAATTGTTATTTTTAATATGATTATGCCAGATTTTAACCCATAAGGGATGCCATGTGTCTTTATTCAGTTAAAAATTTGAGATTAGAATAACTCAGTTGGCACATATGATCCAATAATAAAGGCGAAAGTCTGGCAAACTTAGACCCCCTTTTAATTTAGGTTCTCATATTTTATCCTAACAGATTTTGGGTGCCAAATAAATTTGGCCAGTTCCTTGTTGATCTTTTGAAAAAAGTTATAAGGGATACACAAGTTAGAGGCATTATATTGATATAAAAGTCTGGGTAAACTGTTCATCTTTATGATTGCTACTTTTGATAATAGGGACAAATTAAGTAGCTGCCATCTGTGAATGTCTTGCATAATACCAGTCCATTTTATCATAAGATTGTTCTGATACATGGATGAAGAAGTATGTTCAAACTGTATTCCAAGATACTTAAATGAGTATTTAATTTTGTATGGAGACGCAGAAAATAAAATCTCTTTATGTTGTAGCAGGTTAATGGGAAATATAAGTGATTTATTATGATTCACTGAATAGTTAGAAACCTTTGAGAATTTTTCAGTTGTATCATTAGCCTCTGAATATCAGAAATAGGATGTGCAAAATATACATTTAAATCATCTGCATATGCTGATAGATTTACTTTAACATTAAGAGTTTTAGGGATAGAGTGAAATGTGGTTTGAACAATTGTGAGTAATAAGGGCTCAAGATATAGGTTAAAAAGATGAGGGGATAAGGGGCAGCCCTGTCTAGTTCCATTCAGTAATCTAATAGGTTCAGATAATTTCCTATTAATGTAAAGGTAAGTAAAAGTTTTATTATATAAAGTTTTGACAAAGTTGATAAAGCTCCTAGGTATATTAAATTGTGCGATGGTCGCAAATAAGAACCTCCAACTTACTCTGTCGAAAGCTTTGCATGCATCAAGTATTAATCCATCTCTCTGGTTTCTGTCTTTTCTATTAAGATGTAACATGGCATCCAAAGTTAATGTATTATCCCACATCTGTCTATTTAATAAAAAGCCAGTTTGTTCTGGTATAGTTAAAGAAGGCATAACCTTTTTTAACCTCTCAGCTAAGATTGATGACAGTATTTTCATATCCACATTAATTAAAGATATGGGCCTATAGTTGTGCGGATTTGATCTTTCTAAATTATTTTTAGGTATGAAGATGGTTTTCGACTTATTTAAATGATGATCAGATATACCATATACTTTTATGTAATTATACACTTTCAACAAAATTGATGATAAGGTTTGATTGAATGTTTTATAAAATTTTGAAGTATATCCATCTATGCTTGGGGCTTTTCCCTTTTTCAGTCTACCAATGGCATCAATTATTTCTTGTTGTTTGAGCGGAGCCTCTAAATTTCTTATATGATTCTCTTTAATCTTTGGAAATGTTATTTTGCTGAGAAAGTTTGTAATCTCTTCCTGAGAGGGTTGGTGGTTATTAAAGCTATATAATTCAGTATACATTTGGTGAAATACCTCTATTATTTGTGTGTCTGTCCTGAAAACCTTATTTTGATAATGAAGAAGTGCAATCCAGGCTGCTTCTTGTCTGTTTGCAATGATACTGGCTAACAAACAAAAAACCAAACAGCTAAACTAAAAATAAAAATACCAGGCAGCAGCAACCAGATGAAAAACGGCATGGACTGTTTATTCCAGATATTCAAAGTGAGCGCTTTCGGCTGCAATAATATACAGCCTTCCTCAGACAAAATACAAAATACAAAGCCCCAGCATTACACTGGGCTTAAATACAAATTCAATCCACTTCAGATGACCCAAACAATTAGCAAATTAACAGATTGACAAATTAACAAGTACATAGAGCTTTACATAATTAAGATTACCCCTACACATTTCATTATATAAATATATAACTAAATAAAAACATTAGTATAATATCAGATAAAATAGGATAAAACACATTGATTTAAATTAAATATATGATGTTTACAAGCCACTCAACATGCATATAAGTATGAATATATATGTATATGTATACTATACTTATATTTAGATTTAAATGTGGATATAACTATAAAAAAACACCAACCATATAATTTAATAACCTTACTAAGAAGGCATTGTTGCCTACTAATTTATCTACGTAAGGCTTTTAATTTTAAAATACACTTAATAGAGGCAACATCATTTAGCCCTGGTGGAAACTGTGCAGATGTTCTAACTTGCCAGAACAGCTCCTGCTCTTCTAAATGGAGCTGCCAGAGCCCACCTCTAATATCAGTGTTTACCTGATGGATAACAGAAAATAGGAAACTGTGTTCTGGATATTCAAGAATATGCCTAGCTAATGCGTTTGTCAAGTCATTCCTTCCTATGGCATATAAATGTTCATAAATTTGCTTTCTCAGTTTTCTCTCTGTTTTGCCAATGTAAAAGGAAGGACATTTTTCACAAACAGCGACATAAACCACCCCACTTGACTCACAGTTAAAGTTTCCTTGGATGGAAATATTTAATTTATTAATATTAATTTTACTACAAGCTACAACATATTTACACTGGCTACACATTCCACATTTTCTCATACCAAATATTTTTTGTTTACTAGAATCTCTACTTTTTTCCACAATTGCCTTTAAGTTGGGACCCCTTCTATATGCAAAAGTTGGATGCGTGCCCAAAATTTTAGCTAATGCTCTATCTTCCAGAATGATATTCCAATTTTTAGTCAATATATCCCTAATCGCCTGGAAGTCAATGCTATATGTGAACAAAAAAGTAATATTGTTTGATACCAAATCATTATTATTATTTGTACCCAACTTAGTCAACCTATCCAATAATCCACCTCCCAACAATGGCTTAAAGTGACCACTTTGTCTTTTGGTCTACACTTCCTCTTGTAACTGTTTTATTAGATTATATGGATAGCCTCTACATAGGAACATTTTGCCTATATTATCACATTCTCTAAAAAAGTCAGCCTCCTCTGATATCATCCTGGCAGCCCTAACAAGCTGTCCTTTAACCACACTTCTTTTTTGATGGATAGGGTGACAACTTGAAAAGTGAAGGTAACTATTAGAATGAGTTGGTTTTCTATGGATAAAGGATTTAAACTTGTTGTTAACCCTATCTTTAGATATAGTTACATCTAAGAAATGCATTTCTTCCATAGTCATAGAGTATGTAAACTCCAAAAAGTCAGTCATCATTGAAATGCTGTCTATGAAGTCAGAAATAAGATCTGGTGAACCATTCCAAATAAAACACATATCATCTTGGTATCTTGTATACCAAGTGACATGTTGTTGATATAATTCATTATTAAACAAAAATTCATGTTCCCAGAATGCCATTACACTATTAGCAAAGCTACATCCGCATGGTGACCCCATGGCGATTCCAGTATTTTGTAAATAAAATTGATTCTTAAACATTAAAAAATTATTTGATAAAACAATTTCCAGAAGGTTCTCCACTACATACATCTGTACAGAAGTAGCATTTTTAGTAAGCATAAAATTCCTGGTCCAATCTATACCAAGGTGGTGTGGAATTACAGTGTATAGGTCTTTTATATCTACTACCAGAAACACATACTCTGAATTATATTCAATTTTACTAAAATTTTCCAAGTAGTCCCAGGAATCTTTGCATATCTGGGGTTCCCCTTGTAACATCGGCTTAAGTATCCCATCCACATATTTCGCACAAGCATAAGTAATAGATCCTCTCCCATCAACTATAGGCCGAAATGGGGGAGCTACTAAATTTTTATGAATCTTTGGTGTGCCAAATAGATTAATACTAATCATTAATAAATTAATGATACTGGCTAACACTTTTGATGGCATTTGTGCCCATTCTGATTATCTTGCTATACATCTTAGCTCGTATATGGAGTAATTATATTGATATAACTCATATAGTTTTCTTTGAGTATTACTTATTAATTTTTCTACATCAGGGTTTGAATTACTTTAAATTTCTTTCTCCAACTCTGTTAATTCGTTAATTAGTTTATTTTCTTTCTCTTTTATCTTTTTGAAATAAGTAGCTTTTTGGATAAGGACACCTCTTATCTGTGCTTTGCAAGCAGCCCACTGGATGTCATACGGGTTATCTATACTTTCCATATTCATGTCTAGATGTGTTAAAATGTTAATTATTTCGCTAATTACCTCTGCTTTCAACAGTAGGTTATTATTTAAAGATCAACTTCTACTTTTAATCCTATTTGTTGATCTATTTAACATATTCATTTTTAATGACATTTTGGAGTGGTCTGAAAAATATCTCAGTTCAGTGCAATACTTAACATCCCATTCTGTCAGAGACTCCAAAACAAGGAAAAAGTCTATCCTTGACCATGTATAGCAACATTTGGAATTATATGTATTTAGGCCCTTTCTTTCCTGTCCTTCCCCAAAGGAGATAGGGTCTATTAAGCCTAAGCTGATCATAAGTTCATTCAGGGTGACTGATGCTTGCAAATCTTGTGCTTGGGGGTTACTAGTACGATCTATTATAGATAGGTTCATAGATTAGTACTAAGCTAACTGCCCTTGAGGGCCATTTTAAGCTTAGCCAATTATCCCTTGCGAGACTCAAACCTTGCACCTTGCGCTTACAAGGAAAACACCTTAACCATTAGGCCACTTTCCCAACGCTGTCTATTACTGCATTCCTGAGTCTATTAATGCAATCCAATCATCCCCTACTATTATGTCATGCTCAGTGAATTTATTTAGAATATTGTGAATTTCTGTGATAAAATCATGCTCCTTCTGACAAGGACCATAAACGTTTAGAAAAAGCATTTGTTTATTGTTAAAAGGGTTAATGGTTGTGAAGTAGCACCATCTACCCCCTTCATCTGAAAATTGTTCAATAATTGCATGTTGAAAGGACTTTTTAATTATTATTGCTACACCTTTAGATTTTGAATTATCCCCAACTGCGATTATTTCTTTAATCCATTTTTGTTTAGTGTACCCTTCCACTCTTCTTTTAACATATGTGTTTCCTATAGGAAGTACATGTGAGCATCTGATTTGTATGCAAAGTGTATACTTAATATGTCAGATGCAACTGTGCTTCTAAGAAAACTGGCAGAGTATAATGCAGCCTAGGACTGAAGTTCTGAGTTACAAAAGAGTCTTGAAGTTCTCAAGACAGTAATGGCAGAAGCACCTGCATTAAATACTTTAATGAAATAAAGTAAATGTGTTATTTATGAACAGGTACACACCAGAATGTTATCTGGGTTGCAATGTAGTAACAGAATGGACTAGTTGCTTATGGGGCCACACAACGTATAAAAACTCAAAATAAATGTGTAAAGCACTTCATTTACAGGTTGAGCTACTTCCAACAGGCATGGAGCTGCTAGAAACAGGTTATGGATGTGAGATATTCCATGAATCCATCTATGGCAGAGACATTCAAGCAGTGACAAGCCATAAGGCCTTACAAAGCATATTCAGAACGTCTTTGTGTATGGCACCTCTAAAATGGCAGAGAACATTACTTCATTTATTTAGTATGACTTTGAATTAAGATAAAAGCCAGATGACAGCTACATGTAAGAGACATGACTGGTGTAGTATACGTATCAAATACTGTAGATTCATCTTATTATTCACACCCTTCACTAACCTTTCCAGCTCTATAAACATATTTTTTACCCCAGAATGACGTAAAGTATGCATTCTTTTTAAAGTTGGCAAATAACTAGGTAAGTGTTTTACCTTTTCTGAAAACTAATTTACAAGACTAATAATGGATTTAAATCAGTACTCTGCCTGTGTTGTTTTTAAATGATTTTCTACCTAGCTCATCTACTGAAGTTCTAGCCTGATGTTTATTATTATCTTTATTATAGCATCTCTGAGCAAATATGTTACTAAGTTTGTCAGCCTTGGGCTCAAAATCCATCTCATCTGAACAGATTCTTCTCAGTCTTAAAAATTGCAAACTGGGTAGAAGTGCAAGGAATAAATTTATCTCTTTGCACTTTGAATGGTGTGGAACTGTTGCTGCCTTAATTAAAACATTGAAAAAGAATTCACATTAGGTTATTAACTGATTATCCTGGTGTTACACATATTTTTGATATTATCAGAGATTTTTCTGTGCACATAAGCAAGAAGAATTCCATGCAAGGTCTTTGCTTGGATGATAAGTAGTTCATAGGTTCATAGGTTCATAGGTAGGTACTAGGCTATCGGCCCTAAGGCCCATACAAGCCTAGCCAAAAAATGTACCCTGGCTTTCGCCACCTAAGAAAATTATTTTCCTGTGCCCCTGTTGAGCAGAGCCACAGAAGTGATCCCCGGGGTGAATTTCCCATTTCCCATCCAGTCATCAAGCTTTTTCTTGAAGAGTGCTAATGAGGAGCTCTGTTTGACATAGATAGGTAGTCTGTTCCAGAGTATGGGAGGTCTCTGGGACAGGAATCTATCCCTCCAGCATGTTTTGTTTATTGTGGTGACAAGGTTAAGGTCCCTAGAGTGTGTAGCTTGGAGGGATTGGGATTTCTTTAAGTGGAGCATGTCCAACAGCTCTGGGTTTGACATAGCTTTGTATGTTAGGCAGAGATCGCCCCTGAGTAGGCGATATGTGATGGAGTAAAGCTGTAGTTTTTTGAGACGGTCTGCATAGGGCATCTGTTTGAGGCCAGTAATCCTCTTTGTGAGGTATTTCTGTGGTCTTTCCAGTTGTTGTAGATGTTTTGTGAGGTACATACCAAAAGGGGCATTGTACTCTATAATGGGTCTAATGAGTGATAAGTAGAGGGGAACAATGACCTCTTTTTTTCTGGATGAGAATCCTTTTGTGATGAGATGAGCCACGTAGAAGGATTTCCTGACCACTGTGGCAATGTGATTATCAAAGGAGAGACTACTGTCCACCTGTGTCCCAAGGTCTCTTATCACATTTTCGGCATTGAGTAGACTACCAGCTATGTGGTAGTTCATAGGTACAGAGATTTTACCAAAGGGGATGACAATACACTTTTTGGCATTGAGCTTCAGGCCATGGCTTTGACACCAAGTATCTGTCTCAGTGAGGCCCTTTTGTAGTTTGTCCACATCATTAGGAGTTTCGATTATGGCTCCTAGTTTGCAGTCATCTGCAAACTTTGTTAGCCAAAGACCTTCTGTGTTGGCCTGCACTTCAGAGAAGTAGATACCAAACAGGAGAGGACCTCGGACTGAACCCTGTAGTACTCCACTTGTCACTGGTCTGATGTCGGATTTGGAATCCGCTACTTTCACAGTTTAGGTTCTGTCCGTGAGCCAGTTGGCAACCCATCTTGTGACATAGGGATTTATACCTAGTTCAGTGAGCTTATCTATAATTCCAGAGTGGGGGATGGTGTTGAAAGCCTTGACGAGATCTAGATAAGCTGTGTGAACCATTTTACCCTCATCTATGGCTTTGGTGACTGCTTCAAAGAAGTCAATCAGGTTTAGGAGACATGATCTGCCTTTTACAAATCCAAACTGAGTAGGGTCCAGTGTTTGGAGATTACCAATGTCTTTGTTTATGAGTTCCATGATGATACGTTCCATGGCCTTGCAGACCAGGCTCGTCAGGCTAATGGGGCGGTAGTTCCTGGGGTCCGTCGTGACTCCCCCTTTGTGGAGTGGGATAACTGTTGCGGTGCGCCATTCAGTGGGTACAAAGCCTGAGGTGAGGCTATGACTGAACATGGTACTTAGGTAGGGTGCCAGTTCATTCTGTAGTTCATGTAGAACACAGCCTGAGATATTGTCAGGTCCCATGGATGCTGTGTTCTTGGCTTTGGAGAGTGTGTTTTTTACCTGTGCAGCCATGATTATAGGAACTTTGCATTCTTCCGGTATAAGAGATGGGCCCTCTAGGGGGTGAGAGGGGGGTAAAGTTAGCACTGAACCTATCTGCTAGGATGTTGGCAATATCAGTTGGTTCTGTATATTTAGTGCCATTATGCTGTAACTCAGAGCAGATCTGAGTGTTCCCATTTAGATTCTTGACATAGCTATAGAATGCTTTGTGGTTGTCTTTAGAGTCAGTGGCAATTTTGTTTTTGTAACTAGCTTTGGAGGATTTTATGAGGGATCTCAGCTTCTTACTGAGGTTGACCAGGGAGTTCCTCCAGTCATGGGATTTTACTCTTTTGCAACAGTTTCTTTCTTCTGTTGTAGAGTTTGTTTATGGCAGAGGACCACCAGATTGGCTTCCTTTTTTGGAAGATAACATCTTGGTTCTATTAGGGATAGCATGATCCATGCACTCGTGTAAGTGCTTATAAAGTGCATTTGTGTAGGATTCGGCAGTCATACTTCTATTGTCCATCTGCATGGGTGTCATGAAGTTTGCCACTTCTGTCTTAAGAAGTGTGAAGTTGGCTTTTGAGAAGTTTTTTTACGATGGTTTCCCTAATTGGGACTGGGGGTGGGATGTGGATGTCTAGGCTGATTAGCTTGTGGTCGGATATGACCAACAAGGAATTGACCTCTGGTGTGGAACACCGGTTTCCCATGTTGGTAATGACCAGGTCTAGGATATTGCTGACCCTGGTGGGGGTGTGAATAAGTTGATCTAAGGCATTGGAATTTATGAATTCTAGAAAACTTTGAGCAAAAGAGTTGGTACATGAGTAATTTTCCCAGTTAATGGTTGGGTAGTTGAAATTGCACATTATTAGGGTGTTGGGTTGTACCCTAATACTTTCCAGTGTATCAAGAAATGTGGAGTGTGAATCCTGGGTCATGGTGGGGGGTCTGTAGCAAGCTACAATTTGGATTGTGGTCTTGCCCAGAGTTAGTTGCACTTGGATAATCTCGGATGCATTATGCTGTGCAACTAGCCTGGAGGTGTGGATATCCTTAATGAATATGGACACGCCTCCACCTTTAGTGCTTCTTTCTGGGTTAGGTGGCCGAAAGGTGTTGTATGAATTGAAGCCTGGTAATGCAGGGGTGCTCTCTGGAGCTTTGAACCAGGTCTCTGTCATGGCACAGATGTCAATGTTCTCCATTTTAAGGAGTGCCTCGAGTGAGTGCATTTTGAGGTTTAGACTTCTAGCATTGAGTAGCATTACCCTCAGATTTTGCTTGCTTGTACCTGTTACGGTGGTGAATTTGTCATTTGAACCTTGCCTAAAAAAGGCACTATAGGGGTGGCAAGAGCCTTAGCCAGTATCCGGAATCCTAAGGGCGACAGGTGCAGGCCATCTCTGGCAAAGCATCGTGGACTGTTGATCATGTCGTCCCAGGCAGACAAATACTGGATCCCCTTAGAATGACACCAGAAGCTTAGCCAATTGTTGAAGTCAATCATTTTGTCCTTGTACTGTGGTATCATTCTGGGTGATGGCAGGATGCTACTCAGAGTTAGGGTCATACCTGCCTGGGATACAAGATCGAAGAGCTCCTCCATGTCTCTTTTCATGTAGTCCAGGGAGGTACGTCTCATGTCATTCACACCAACATGGACAATGACAGTCTCATATTTGTACTTATTGTGGAGTGACCTGGGTGCATGCGTTATGTGGCGGATCCTGGCACCTGACAGGCAGCTGACAGTAACTTTCTCCTTGTTTAACCTGGTGAGTGGAACATCAGTGTGCCTGACTATAGAGTCACCTATGACTAGAGTGTTGTGTACGTTGTTATGCCTTATGGGCTGTGGTTGAGTGGCACACTGAGTTTGTGGGCTATGTGTCATTTGGGTTGTGTTGGGGAGTGGAGTTTGCTTGCGTTTATGCTTTGGATGTCCCTGATGCTTCATACCATAATAACAATCCAAAAAAATAAATGTTAGCCTGTAGATTTCCATGGAGATCAAGGAACAGAGTAGGTACAAACTTGTTTCAGTTCAAAGAAGCATTGCACCTCATATCTGAAGACTGATATTTCAAATATACAAAACTGATCAAACTATCAGACACTGCTACTGCAAGTAATTTAATGGACATGAAACTTGACTTCATATCAGAAGTTTGTATACAGGTCTGAGGCCTGTCGCAGCTGTCATGTCCTACCATAGGCATTAGATATGAACATTTTGGGTAACATCTTTTAAATTGCTACAGACATGATAACTGCTGCCACAGATGAATTTTAAAAGTCAGGTAGATGGAAGCAGACAATATGCAGTGGTTTCTTATACAGAAAAGAAAAATCCGACCAAACTCTTATCAATCATGTTAAATGAAATGTTAGAATGTGAACAAATCTCTTACATATAGGTTGTATTGCTACCAATTTACATAAGAAGTGTCACATCAGACATAATTTTAGACCCATCAACCTGACCAGCACACTGTGTAAAATGAGGAAAAAATAGCATAATTGAGCTTATCTAAAAAGGCCCAGAGGACTTACTTTGGTTAGATAAGGAACTGTATGCCTTTTCAGTTTTGTAATGTTCTTTGAAGAAGTAACATTAGTATTTGATGATCATCTGGCAGTACATAACTTATACTATGGCATTCAGCACTATTCATTATAATAGTAGTTGGCAGACTGATAGCATTAAATTTTACTTTTCATACTATTCAATGGGTAAAACATTAGTTAAACAAGAACACACAAATCAAATGGGGGAGTGGGGGTCATCTGTTTGTCCTAACAGGGGTGGGGTTACCAATGATATTTACAGAGCTCTTGGAAATATGCTGATGTTGGCAAACTGCATATCATAATTACTTCAATAAAATATGAAGTACTCCAAGATGTTCAACAAAAAATACACACTTTGTGCAGTAGTCATGACATCATGTTTAATGAACCTAAGTGAATGATCATGAAATTTGGCAGAAATAATATATTATGATCAAAAAGTAAATTGCCGCATCATAAAATGATACAATCATTAAAGAATCAGGCAGAATGACATACAGCAATGAAAACACTGACCAACATGCATCTATTAATGTCAGGAAATCTTATTTTGTAGTTAATCTAAGTATAAAGGACATGCCTATTCACACTAGGGAGAATATTGTACCACTTTATTCCAAAGTGATCCAACCCATTATTGAATATAGTATTGCATTTTGTAGTCTTTATTCATGCCATTTGAAATAACTTGAAAAGGCACAATGATTCCTTACTAGAAAAAAAGTCACAGGAATGGAAAACTTGAACTAATCAGAAAGGCTTCAAGAACTTGTAATGCGTTTCTTAACAGTTACTTAGAGGAGACCTTCACCTAGTCTTTAAGTCAATATCTGAGACGGTTGTATTTGAAAGTTTATGCCTGAAATGTACTGCTGGATGATCTAAGACCAGGTCGGGGAACTTAATGCTAAAATAAATATTAAATTATAAAAAACACATAAGGCAAACAATCGCAATTAAAACTCATAAAAATTGGCATTATTTTTCTAGGGAAGCAAAACCTCCAGACCCCTTAGTTGTGTATAGTAACTTGAGGTAATGCCCTTTTCCAGGGGTGTGATCTCATAATAACATTACACGGCATGGGTCTGCTCACAGCCTTGAAGAACATAACTGCTTGAAACATTGCAGTTTCTATACTTAGGTTTCTGTAAGGAATCTCAAACATGTCCTAGCAACTAGGTCTACCATATTTACATCTACTGTCTGTTACTCTAACATGTATCCAATCTACCTATTCCATTTGTCATAATTTATATATTTGCATTTTCCTTGTGCTTGCCAAATAGAATATTTATTTTACTTCTAAAACATTGGTTGTTCCTTATATATAACAATCTCATAACTTACATTTGTATTCAAAGAACAAAATACATTCCACAGTATTGTTCTTGTTTTGTGTAGATCATATAAAACAGTTCTCATTTCCTAAAATCAAAGAGCAATTTGTGTGTGTATGCATTATATATATATATATATATATATATATATATATATATATATATATATTTCTATATATATCTATATATATATTTATCAAATGTAAAAATATCAGTCTAAAAGGATTCAAACTTAAAATTTCTAAAAACTAAAAAACTGGTTCCCAGAACCCCACCTGACACTTATAAATACCAGTCAAGATCATACGACAATGGGGAAAGGGCAAATTTCCAGTCTTTAAAGTACCCCAATGTCACACAAAGTAATGACGGTACACTGATCATCTGACTATTTGACTGCTTGAGCTGACATAAAAAAAATGTTTGATATTCCAAACATTCAACTAAGTAGTGTCATCTTATTCTACACGCAAACACACACACACACACACACACACACACACACACACACACACACACACACACACACACACACACACGCACACACACACATATATAACTTTTTGTCTTTCCTTTTACCTGCTGATTACGAAATTGCTACTGTGACTACTCATTTGTTCCTTACAAGAGCAAATGCTCGAGATACATTTACATTTAATTCTCTATCAAGCATTTTCTGTCTTGGCATGATCATCAATGAGACAGACATGAGGGATCTTTTTGCTTTAATCACACTTCATCTCCACCCCCTGGTTGTGATGTATCACCAGTGATACTACCAATGCTCCCTAAGTTAGAGAATGCAAACCATATGCCCTGCAAGAAGTGTTAAAGTCAGCTTGGGTAGCCATGACCACACTCATCCCAGATTCGTGTCTTCCAGCTATTCCTGGAGTGGCATGGCCAATAGCCAGGAAGCCTCCAATTCCCTCCACATGCTGTTATGCTATCAGGAAGCAGACTATCTTACCCCTGTCTCTATGTGTTCTAGTACCCAAGACGCTAATCAAATTTGAGTCATCTTGGCCACAGTTAGGGCTCTATCCCTCTGTACCTTTGTACCACAAAGGTACAGTTTTGATCATACTAAATTATAAGGAGGTAGGTAACTGCTGACATTGTACATACATGATCATCATGTCTTCCTTTTGTGTACAGTCTGGCCACTTTAAATGTGGTGATATTGCCAAAAAATGCAACATTCCATATATACTACTTATAGTATAAGTCTGCCATGTTTGAACAGTGCCCTGTAGCAACACATCTAGATCCAGGATATTGATATTTTCTCATATCTCATAATAGTTTTTATTTTTGCTAGCAACAGAATTAAACATAAAAAGCTCATTCATGCTTGGCTCACTTAGACAACGATGGAATAGCTAGAACATGTAATGAAGATAACTAGACCATTCTGTTAGGCCACAGCTTGTTGGACAGATATTGTAAATGCTGTTTGAATTCCCCTAAAACAGGGCAGCCACAAAATATATGCACCTGTACATCAATGTCTACCTTTGTTACTCCTCCAGCAAGTATTTGGCAGTTTCAGGTAGTATAAAAATATTTCTGAAGTTACATCCAGTGAATGTATAAAAGGTTGGAGCCCTACATGCCATTCTCAACTCCTTCCTATGAGGGTTTCCAGACACTCCTAGACATTTTAGATGTTATTGTTAATAACTGAGATTGCTTACTTATTTGAACCTCTGTGTAGAGTTCTTACAATGCATTCAAGACTCCATTTCTCCATCCATTCCTGCAGTTGAGAGTCTTGTAAAAAGTAAAACAGTTGAGGTGGAACAGAAATACTCTCTATAGAATGCTGAATCTTTATTAATAAATAAGATATAATTTTAAACCTTAAAAAGTCTCAATATCCAAAGCCCAAAATATTTTGAGCCTAATGCCATATGATCACGTCAGGGTAATTAAGCAGCTGATGCAAATATCTCAACTTCTTGTACATCAGGAGCCATTGAGTACATTATGGCTCTTAGCCTTATTCATCAAATGCCCCTTAATAGGAACTAATAAATACTTGCACTGACTTAATGAGAAAAAAATGCATCTTGGAACTCCCCTTAACAGAAATGACATAGCATCCTACTCTAGTTTACAAATTTAAATCCCAACACATGTACAGAACTGGTGGCCCAGTAATTTCCAAGATGCAGATTATACTGCAGATGTCCATAAATAGAAAACCATTACCTGTGCTGCTGTATCTAATAAACTCAAAACTTTGGAATCCTCCAAGTCTGCCACTATTTCTCAACTTTTCCTGAGCTACTCTAGCTCTATAACTCTTCTATAGAAATAAATTGAGACAAATGTGTTAAAGAAATCTGTGCCAAGGTCAATTAGAAGGAAACAGAAAATATATATAATACCTGGAGCAGTGTAAGTATTTGTAAAGCCATAACACCTCTATGTAAAATTCAGTGGAATCATTTCCACCTGTTAACAAAGGTTTACATTTACTTAACACCTTTTTGTAAGTAGCCTGTGCTATCTCTTGTACTGGACAAAACAGCTGTGCTCCGGAATATGTAAACAGAATGTTTCACTCAAACTTAGAAATATTAGTACTATTAACTTCACTTCTAAAACTAAGAGGAGATATCTACCCTAACCCTGGCCCCAGTCTTACTTATCAACAACCATTTCCTATTACCACCCTCTCAAACACTGCTATACACATCTCCCCTAAATCCTCCAACCTCCTTCTACTCAGTATGAATGTAAGGAGCATATCAAATAAAGTCCACGATCTTCACGCATGCCTGCCCCTATACTCCCCTGATATCACCGTACTCACTGAAACCTGGCTAAAACCCAATATAAAGAACAATGATATTCTACCTCCAGGTTATAACATATACTGTTGTGACAGAAAGAAACAGATGGGGTAGTGGGGTAGCCATAAGGTAAAAGTAAAACCTACAACTGGAGCTTATTAACCCAAGTATTCTTGAATTCAATAATGCTGAAATTCTGTTAACCAGGCTAAAAATTAACAATAAAAACATAACTATAATCACTATCTATATTCCTCCTGGCAATAATTCTAAACAATTGAGGAAATACTCCACTGGATTTCAGTTACCTTCTCACAAGAAACCATCATAATGGGTGACTTCAGCACTAACTGGTAGTCCTATAACTCTGATAACCCATGTAATTTCCACACTCTTTATGTTTTTTTACAATTAATCAAATCCACAACTAGGTCTGACAAAACCACCAATAAACAATCCATTTTACTATAGATTGCATCCTTACAAACAAACCTACCTCTGCTTTTCAGTCAGGATGCCTCCCTAATACTCTCAGTGATCATCTCCCTACCTATTTAGTCAGACTTCATATTAACCCCCCAGACAAACCTTTTTCCACCAAACTCACTGCAAAAAGAACTTCAATAACAACACTTTTATCACTCTATCACAACTCTGTGATTGGTCTCCACTCAAAGCTCTTCCTCTTGATGCTGCTGTTCAGTACTTCAGTTCCACCTTTCTAGATATTCTAAACAAGCTAGCACCTTGTAAAACTACAACAGTCAAATCTAATGCTGCTCCTTGGTTAGCTACATATACAAAACATCTTCTCAAACAAAGAGACAAAGCTTGGACTGCCTGGCATCCCACCAAAAAACAAAAAATCTAGAACATTATAGACAACTTCGCAATAAAGCCAAGTCTCAAGTCAAACTTGATAAAAAAAAATTTACTTCATATTGCAACAAAAGCATAACAGCAATCCCAAGAAATTCTGGGCTGCTATTAAATAAACTCCTTCATCCCAGACACTCATCAACCCCCTCCCCATCCTCTTTAAACAATATTGATAACATTGCTACACAATTCAACACTTTTTTTACTAGTTCCATTTATTCACTTTCTAAGTCCACCCATACAACTACTCCATATATCCCAAATACCTTTAATGAAAGCAGCAATTCCTTTTCTATTAACCCCATTCCAACAGACACTATAAAAATACTCTCCAAATTCAAACCTACTACCTTGGCTGCAGACAACCTCCCCTACAGAATTGCTGAAAATTGCAGTCAGTGCCATCACCTATCCAGTCAGCATTCTGATCAATTGCTCTAGCTCAGAACACTATGTTTTGTCTAGCTGGAAAATTTCTTATATCATCCCTCTGCACAAAAGTGGTAACTCAACTGACTTCACTAATTATAGATCCCTTGTCATCTTACCACACTTTTCCAAAATATTAAAAGAATGGATCCATAACTAACCTTTAAAGTATCTATTATCCAGTAACTTCTATCTAACACTCGACATGGCTTCTGCCCAAATCACAGAATACAACTGCCCTTCTCAGCTTCACTAATACCAAAAACCTACACAGAAATGATGGGAAACTGGTATCCTCTATCTTTCTTGATCTATCCAAATCTTTTGACACTGTTTCCCATCAGAAACTTCTAGATGAATTATCCTCCCTTAACCTCAGCCACTCCTCTCTAATATAGTTCAATAGTTACCTTTCTGGTCAGCAACAAGCTGTCAAATGGCAGCATGAACTCTCTACCTCACTACCTATTAACATGGTAGTTCCACAATGCTCAGTGCTTGGTTCTTTCCTTTTCTCAATCTTTACAAATAGACTCCATACTTCCACTCCACTAGCCTCTGTCATTAAGTCTGCAGATGACTCTAGTCTCATCTGTGCTGCTCCTGCCATAAACGATTTTGTCAGTATCACTCAACAATTCTTCCTATCTGTTGAAGCATGGTTATCCAACTCACAACTGATTCTGAACCCTTCTTAAACTAAGCTAATGTTATTCTACCCCAACTATTCACAGATCCCCCCATACCTTTCCAAATCTGTTCCTTGAACAACACCGTAATAACAGCTGTAACTAAATCTAAATTGCTAGACATTCTAATAGAGAATAACTTGTCTTTTGACATCCATCTCAGTCCATCAAGAAGACTCATATGAAACTTGGATCATTATATAGAATCAAACCTTTTCTGACTAACAACTCAAGACAAGCTATAGCTAGAACCCATCTCCTCCCTCCCTACTATATACCTCCCCTGTCTTTACTAACATTAGTAAAACTACCCTGGCTAAGGTTGAAATCTACTATAATAAAATAGCCAGATTTGCCACAAACTCCTCTTACAGATCTCACCACTGCCCTTCTTTATGTATCAACTAAACTGGCTAGAACTACCACACTATTTAACTTACACTCAGCTCTCCCTTACACTCAGACTTGTACATCAACCTTAAAAAAAATGCCCTTTGTAATATGCTTTTATCTTACACTAACAATTGTACTCTTTGATCATCCAACAGATCCTTACTACAAATCTCCAAATCTAATAACAAAGCAGGGGTCTCTCTTTTCTCCAACTACATCTCCAAATTATGGAATCCTCCCCCACACAGCGGATATTAACTACTACTGACCCAGTATACTTCAAAAACCAACTAAGAGTGTTCCTAATGACCAATTGGCTCTGCCCGTGTACAGGACCTGGCTAATCTCTTCATTTCCCTATTTAGCACTCTACTTCCTCAATAATCTACCCACTTACTTACTCTCTTCCTCTTCGCCTCCTTTCCATCCAAATGTTTTCTTATTCCCACAAACTTACATTTTATCTTATTCCTTCCCTGTCTCTCTTCTTTCCTTCTTTCTACCTAACATTTATCCTGTACCTTACTTCTCCACTTATCTTCATCCTTGATTTTCCACCTTTCCTGTACATTCACTTCTTTCTCTTCTAGCCTCTATGGGTCTATATCATAACATCGAAGTTCTCTAACATCGAATGTTATTATATCAAACTGTAAACACCAAAGTGTGAAAACATTGAACAGTCAGAATAGCAAATTTTTTCCCAGGGAAAAAATTTGCTATTCCGAGAAACATACACACAGCACAAACACACACAAAAAACAGCCATCCACACACATACACTTAAAATCCTACACATAAACTAAACTTTACATACAGTACTAGCTATCCACTTACTTTAACCCAACCCTAACCCTAAGGTCCGTCACTATCGCACACTCACCTCACCCGCGCCCTAACCCTAACTCACTTAACCTGCCCCCTAACCCTAACCTACACATAGTCGCACACTTACCTGACTCGTGCCCTAACCCTAACTCACCTAACCCACCCCTAACCCTAACCTACACACAATCGCACACTTACCTGAACCCGCACCCTAACACTAACGTCCACACAACTGCACACTTACCTGACCCGCTCCCTAACCCTAACTCACCTAACCCGCCCCCTAACCTACACACAATCGCACACTTACCTGAATCTGACCCGTAACACTCCAACATATCGAACGCTGAAAACAGCGAAGCCACAGCAACGGCCCACCGAATTCTTTCCCTAGGAAAAAATTAGATGTCCTGCACCTTCGCTGTTTTCAGCGTTCGACATTACGGGTTCGATATTATAACATTCGATGTTAGAGAACTTCGATGTTATAATATAGACCCACATCTACCCCCTACTTTCATGGTTTCTATCTAGTGTTTTACCTCCTATCTATACTTTCTCTTACTATATTCTACTTCTTTAAATATATTTAATTTAATTCTTTACTGTGTTTAGTAATATACCTATGATGTTTATAATTCTCTTGATGATTAAAATATGTTTCCTTATGATGTAATAATTCTTATGATATTCATAATGTCTGTTTTGTCCTTCTTTAAATCTTGTACATTTTTTCTGTGGAGCTTTTCTCCCTTGGACTGCTGAAAATGGGCTTATCACCCAGTCAGATTATCCCAGTTAACAAATGTTAAATAAATAAATGAATAAATAACCCATGAAAAGGGAGGCGAATTTCTCTAGCAAATGATACAAAGGAATTAAATGTTGTTCTGAGTCCATAAAGTATATCAGCAGGTTATCACAAATAGAGACAACTTTTTTCCCCACCCCATACTCATTTAAACCTGAGGGGATATCCTTATGTATTAATAACATGAAGAAAGAACATTTCAGATACCTCTGCATTCACCTTTACCTGAGCTGAAGGAGACTCATATGTATTGTGAAGTAGTTGTATCAGATCACCCAGAAACCGGTACTGTTCTAGAGTCCAAAATAAGTAAATTCAAGTCACCTTGTCAAATATTATTTCAGCATCTAAGCTACATACCATAAGACCAGAACCACCCATTGTCTTACATACATATTGTCACTAGCTTCATATTCAGACATAAAACCACTGTGATCCGTATATACCAGTACAGAGATCCTAGGTAATCACTTTGATTCTAATATATTCATTAACTTTTTTATTTATAGTAAATATAGGATAATAGGACTCTGAAAGTGTAGGTTCCTTCATATCTTTTAATAATTCTGATATAGTGTCATGCCAAGAATAATGGAACACTAACTTTTTTTTTATCATTTACAAGAGCTGTTTTCTCCTGTGGAAAACTCTCTGTAAAAAATATCTTCTGGTCCTAGAAACTTAGTCTTTTTGAAATTCTGCAGTAGGAGATGGAATTTTTCCTCAAAAACTGAAGATAAAAGTTCCTTAGACTCGTTCATTTCAAATCTTGGAATGGGTGGCAGTTCAAAATTTGTTTAAGTTTCCTCTAAAAACAAGTTTGTTTGCTCAACTTCTGAATGGAATATATGGTAATAACCTCTAAAAATCACTAAGATACCAGTTAGCTTTTTATAAAATTGTCTGAAAGTGACCAGTGAATCCCTTCAAATATATAAGCTCATCATTCTACCTTAAACACAGAGCCAACTGTTTTTGTGCTTTTGAAGATCTCACAATCCTTCTGTTTAAGGATTGTTTAAGGAAGCAAGTCTTGTAACCTACCTCATCCTCCACTACTTTAATAATTTCTCCTGTCACAATTATTTGTCTTCTAATGCTTCCTCAAATCCCACAGCATCTACCTTCTGATTCCCTAATGACAATCTCTACCATTCTCTCAGGAAAATAATGTACAGTCTAAGCATGGCTGTATATTGTTACAGTACTCATTTTAGATAGTCTTTCTACATATCCCATGAATTGAAAACATCTACTGGCAATCTAGAGCTACCATACCCCATTCCTCACATTGCTTATTAAAATATTTCCTAAAATACTGCAAGTTACAAAATGAGTTACTGGATCTCCAGTGTTTTAGCAGAACTAAAAAAAAAGAGACCAAAAACGTGGATGTTTGAATAACTTGGTTAATATAAAATGCTTTTAAAGTATAGATCCTTGAAAGTAAATAAATATTGAATTAGATGTTTTTTATTATTCATATGTATTTTTTATCAAGCAGTTTTTTACATCTGTATATTTATCTGTATATCTGTATATTTATGATTATATTATAGAGGTTGTTTAGATAAAATGTATTTATTAGGAGTTTTAATTAATTATTAATTGTTTTATTTTTAATCGATTGTTGACGCCAAAATTAGGTATTTAAAAGGATGGTTGTATTTTGATTGATGTACGTTCCTGAGGAAGTCAGTTGCTGACGAAAGTGGTAATAAACTGGTACGCTAATATCATTTGTCTACTGGTCTGCCTGTCCATTGGAATATCTTTACTGTTTTTTGGTGGTTTTATTAGAACTCTACATTTTATCTGAAAAGTAAACATAATGGGGGCATGATCCAATAATCAAGTATGATTTATTTCAAGAGAGAAGGCATTATAAGAACGTATATCTGTGAGCACCATCATATCTAGCTTGGAATATCTCTTACAGGCAGAAGAAGAGCAAATGTACTGACCCAGTCTAATAGGCACCAAAGTAATAACATCTATCAGCCTCATCCTGTAACAGAAGGCACTGAAGTATCTCCATAACCAGGGGCCCAAGAATATGTCTGCTCCTATTTGACCATCCTTAACATCTGTGCCAAATCCAAATCTGTCATTAGTATGAGAAACTCTTCCTGAAAACTTACAGTTCCCATTAAGATTTGCTTTAGGTCTGTCCAGCATGTGCCTGATGGGATATTTGTGGGTGCTACTGGCAAAAACTGCACCATCCCCTTTATTGCCAGAAAAATGTTCCATCATGATAGCTTAAACATGCTAACCAAACAGGGGAAGGAAGCTTACTATACTGTCAGCTGCCATCTTCACTAGTGCCCCATGAATAAGTAAAAAATAGTTGCTTTAATGTTATAACCCCTGTGATACTAAGATGATCTGACTCACACAACTGCACAATTCCCATGAGACCAGTAGAAGAACTTCCAGGTATTCCATATTTAAATGTTCACTATTCTAAATATAACCATATTAGAAACTCATGAAATCTCTTCCTTTGTGTTGGAAAACATTGCCCTTGGTTGTATAATGTTCTTTGGATTATAACTTTCTCCATGAGCATATTATGTTATTGTAACATTATAAGTGACACATTTAGACACAGTTTATACTCTGCTCCTTCATACTGAAAATTGCATTTAAGAATTTAAAAAAATACACATTAGCAGAGAATTAGGTACAATGATTTGCAGGTAATTTTCAGTTTCTCTTTTTTATATCTCCCTTCATCACTTTCTATTAACAGAACAAATGCAATCAACAGCAGTAGAAATAAAGGTGTTAAACTGCCGATTATTTTGAAAAGTCCTCTTGCTCTACTTCAGTAGTATGGCTAGGGCAATATGAAAAATGGAGACTGTGTCATTAATAGCAGCAAGATATACCCCCGGATTTACTAATCTACTGTGCAGGACTAAACTAGTCCTACATGTAAGCTGCAGTTTAACAAGTGGGTGGCAGTGTGCCATGCATATTAATGAAGGCGCGCTGCCTGAGCTCCAAATCCTACACTGAGTGCGGACGAGTACAGGGATCATGTCTGAGAGCTGAGCTCTCAGAATAAACATGCTCCTGTAAAGTAGAACAGAAGAAAGTGTAAATAAATGAGAAAGACCCCTCATAGGTGTTTGCGTATCCCCACCAACAGTCCCCATGTGTTCAACAGCAACAGTACATTGAAATAAAATGAAGAAACCCTTGTATTTATTTTTTTCAAAACCCAGAGTACAGCTAACTGTAGGTTTGCCCATCGCTTAGCTATGGTTAAAGTAGCTGAAAAGGCTGAAGAGGATAACAAGGAATATATATGCAAATGAAGCAGCACAGCAATAGTGTAGTGGTTACAGCATCCGCCAATGAACAGGCATTCCTGGTTTGAGTCCCACTGAAGCACATATCATTTTCCATGTGAAATCTGTATATGAACATATTTCTACATCCTTTTGCCGTATAACCTACATAATAACATTTAAATGTGAACTGGAGTACTGCATGAAATGCATATGTGAAGTGTCAGTGTCATAATGAATAAGACAGTAGTAAGCAGGTTTATGCACAAATAAGCAGTTGTAAGCATGTCTAAGTGCGTTTGCGTGGGGGTAAGCATTGCCTACACAGAGTAAGCAAAGCAGAAGCTAAATGAGTGTAAGAAACTGTAACTGGAGGTTAGCAGTGCTTACCGTCATGCAAACCTGCCTACAATTGCTTTAAAGTGCCTTAATCACTCTGGATCCAATGGCCCATGTTCTGCCCAGCAACAAAATAAATTGTCTCTGCAAGGCTCAAACTCAGGACCCTGTATACTATAGTCACAGTAGTTAACCACTAAGCCATCACAGCAATAGATATGCATGAGGTATCAGCAAACTAATTCTCACCACAGGAAAATCAAACCAAACATGTGAACTGAATCTATGTACAGTGTGAAGTGGTATAACCTGATACATAACATAAATATGTGAACTGGAGTACTGCAGTAAGGCCAGATGTGAGGTGTTATTGCAATAAAGTGTTGAAGTTCCCAGGACCCCATACAGCGTACGTACACATGAATCAAGGATACAAGACACATATATAACATGTAATGAAGAAGACATCAATGACAAAAGGCAAATATCATGCAAATCAAATATGAAGCACTGCAAAGCATTTCACAGCACTGTTACCCAGACTACTGGCAGGATACTACCAGTGGGAGAAACAGTGTCAACCTGCAAAGTCTAATCTTAAACAAACGCATGTTCGTCCCTAGCGGGACGACTCCAAAAATTCTGCGGGTAACATACCATGCCTTACAGGTAAGCAAAAAATGTATGTTCATGGATTGAATGTGAGGGAACCTGAAGATCCATGGGGTGAGACAACTTACATGATGGGTCCCGAGAAATGGAGAGTGGGCAATGTGTAGTGGTGTGGCGAGATTCGGATGGAACCTGTAGGAAGGATGATTGATGTGGAGGAAGGAGGAGGTGGAGGGAATGATGGGTAGACATTATGGGCTGAGGACTGCTGGGGTTGGACGGACCCTTCTAATGGGACCTCCCCATGGATGTAAGCAAGAAAGGGGGGGGGGCAGGAAGGTAAATGAGACATACCATTTCCCATGGCAAAGCACATTATGAGTAATATGTATGTTGCGTAACCCATGGAATATATATATATATACTGCCATGAAAGAACATATATATATAGATATATATATATATATATATACATATATGACCTAGAGTACTGCAGGAAATGCACATGAGAGGTGTCAGTATCATTATGCATAAAGCAGTAGTTAGGTTAAGCAGCAAGAAGCAGTAGTAAGCATATGTCAGCACTAGTAAGCGAGTTTAAGGCCATACATCCACATGTCGTTAGATATATACAGCAAAATGTATATATATATATATATATATATATATATATATATATATGCAGACATATGCACATATATATATATATATATATATATATATATATAAGTGTATATATATATATATATATATATATATATATATATATATATATATATGTGTGTGTGTGCGTAGATATACACAGATATACACCTATGATAGGAAACAGCACTCAAGAATGACATATGTTCACAGACTATGTCAATGGAGGTGAGGGGCCCAAGTAAGAAACGTCTAAGATGTAGCATGACCCCCCCCCCAATCCAGACAGAGAAAATATACAAACAAACCCACAAACAATGTAAATAGTCCACAGACCACAGGCAGGGTACAACTGGCGGGGGAAACACCGTGATATCTAATCCTGGAACAGAGACAGGAGCGTCCCTTGCAGGACACCCCAAAAATTGTCTTAATATGGGAGGAAGCCAGTACGACGACCTATCAATGCAGTGTGTGTACATACCCAGAATACAAGGGTGGGAAAGCCTGATGACCCATGGGTTGAGACAGCATGCGAGATGGGTCTCATGAAGTGGAGAGTGGGCAGTGTGCAGTGGTGAGTTCAGACCCAACCTGCACCCAGAGTAAGGATGAGTGTTGTAGAGGAGGTTTGGGTGAGGGAACTATGGGTAGCTAATAGCTAATTATGGGTCTAGGCGTGCAGGTGTTTGCTGGAGTAGGTCTATACGGATAGCCCCAGGGATGTAAACAATAGTGTTCATTGGGCAGAGGTGCCGGTCAACGAGCAATCACACCCACTATGTCTCCCACTGCAGCAAAGTCTAATTTACATGGCAAAGAACGGAATAACTAGATGTAGATTTGTATATGTAGAGGTATGTGTGTGTGTATATCTACCCATAGCTACATGGAGTTATACCTCTCCCCTCCATAGTACAAATGTATACATACAGAGACAGAATACATATAAATACCCACATATAGATATATACATATGCAGACACCCATACATCCATATGTCATTAGATATATATATATATATATATATATATATATATATATATATAGAGAGAGATATATGTATGCATATATATACATATATATATATATATATATATATATATATATATATATATATATATGTTTGTGTGTGTGTGTGTGTGTGTGTGCGTATGTTCACAGGCCATGCAAATGGGGGTGAGTGGTCCAATCAACAAATGTGTAACATGTAGTATAAACCCCCCCCCCCAACAGCTAGACCGGTGAAACATACAGACACACAATAAAAGTAAACACACCACTGCTTCCCAGACTTCAGGCAGGATACTACCAGTGGGAGAGATCCACCAAGTTTAATCTTGAAACAAAGACCTGTATGTCCCTTGTGGGACACCCACAAATTCAGTGATTTTTGGGTTTCCAGCCATTACACCGATGTTCAATGACAGGCCACGCATGTTCCCAGTTTACAAGGTAGGGGAGGCCTGATGATCCATGGGGCGAGACAGCATACGTGATGGGTCCCGAGAAGTGGGTAGAGTGTACTGGTGTGGCCAGACCTGACCTGCACACAGAGTAAAGAAGAGTGCAGAAGAGTATGTGCAGTTTGGGAACTATGGATATGAAATTATGGGCCTAGCTGTGCAGATGTTGCCTGGAGTGGGTCTATGTGGACCGCCTCAGGGATGTAAGCAATAGTGTGCATTGGCTAGGGCCGCCACCCAACGTACAGCCACTCCTGCCACTAGTCCCACTGCAGCACAGTCTATTGCACATGGCAAAGAACGGAATAACCAGATGTAGATGGAAAAATGTAGAGGTGTATGTGTATATATACCCATACCTTCATGGAGTTAAACCTCCCCCTCTCTGTAGTACAAATGTATACATACAGAGACAGAATATAATTAAATACCCACATATAGATATATACATATGCAGAAACCCATACATCCATATGTCGTTAGACATATATTTGTTTGTTTGTGTCTGTTGGCTTTTCCCAGTTAGGGGTCGCCACAGCGGAACTCTGGTCCGCCAATGATTGGCAGTAGAGTTTTACGTGCTGGCTTGCTGGGCCTAATGCACAACCTTCAATGAAGGAATGCCCATTCACGCAGGTTGCCACAAAGAAGACGCTGTAACTGAGTATCGAACGGGCAACATCTAACTGTGAGACAACAACGCTACCGCAGCACCACCGCTGCATGTCGTTAGACATATATATACAGCAATATATATATATTTATTTTTATATATATATATATATATATATATATATATATATATATATATATATGTATGTATACATACATTTACATATATATATATATATATATATATATATATATATATATATATCTATATGTATATAGATATGTAGAAATATATGTGTATATATGTGTGTAAACATGCACATATATAGCTAGGATATTCATTGATTTATTTATTTAATTTACATCTGTTAACAGGGTAAGTCTGACTGAGCTTTTGGCTCATTTACAGCAGAGACCCAGGGAGAAAAGCTCCTCAGGACTAGAAAACAATTTATTAAATAGTAGTATACAGCAGATATCTATATATATATATATATATATATCTATATACATATATATATATATATATATATATATATATATATATATATATATATATATATATAGATCTATATATATAGGTATATATAGATATGATACAGCAGTTAAGAATTACATATGTACACAGGCCATGCCAATGGGGGTGTGGGGTCCAGTCAACAAACGTGTAACATGTAGCATCAACCTTCCCCCCAGCTAGACAGGTGAAACATACAAACACACGATACAAGTAAACACACCACTGCTTCCCAGGCCCCAGGCAGGATACTACCAGTGGGAGAGTCCTGGCATGTCTAATCATGAAACAAAGACATCAATGTCCCTTGTGGATCACCCCAAAAATTGATGATGATCGGAGTCAGTCCCTGTGACGATTTATCTAACCAGGCCGTGTACGTACATGGACCAGTAGGTTAGGCAAGCCTGATGACCCATGGGTGGAGACAATGTACAACATGGGTCCCGAGACGTGGAGAGTGGGCAGTGTGTAGTGTTGTGGTTAGACCCCACTTGCGCCCACAGTAAGGATGAGTACTGTAGAGGAGGGGCAGGTGGGGGAACTATGGGTATGCAATTATGGGCCTAGGCGTGCAGGTGTTGGTTGGCTTAGTTGTATTCGGACTGCCCCGGGGATGTAAGTAATATTGTGAATTGGGAAGAGATTCTGCCCATACCTCTCAACCTCTAACAGCAAAACCACTGGACAGAACCTAAACTGTTGGAGGGACAAATAGGGACAGAAATTACATATTCTATGTACAACCTTAGAAAGCTGATAGAATAATAAGTTATGCATTAGCATGACTCGTCTGAAGGATGTGGAGTCTTAAACCCAAATACTTGTCTGTATTTAATGACTTCAGTTCCCAGATATTTGCCAGACAGGTGCAGATTGTAATAGGAACACATCAATATTATGAAGCAAACTCTGGACAGTCTGCGGAGACTATACAGTCAAATGGTATGCTTTCGCCTAACAGGCAGCAATTCCTGATATGGGTCCCACAGCAGCACAGTCCAGTTTACATGGCAAAGTATGGTATAACCATATGTGTTGTTGCATAACCCACTACACAACACCTACAAACACATGGTGGCAACACCCCACTGTAGGCATATAAGCTGATCTAACTGGCATCACAAGGTATTATTGTAGTCCTCATCCCCACCCAGGGGTGTGAGTGTTCAACACAAACACCAAATGCAGTGTATATGCACAGCTGTTGTCATAGACAACATGGCCAGTTGTGGAACTTCCCTGCAGCTGTCCTGCACATCCCTGGATAATTCCCCTATTAACTCCCCCCTTTGTGCCCCATGCACACCACATACCTATCAGCCCCTGTTCCATTTCTGTTAATGTTTACGGTTACACGTAGCTGACACCCTCTTCCCCCACTATATTGCCAGCATCTGGAACCCCAACCCACATGCAGTATCACAGCTGTCCCACAGGACACATGTAACTAACACATGAAGGAACACCACAAGCACACCTGGAGCAGCACTGGCTCACGAGCTTTCAAACCCCCTACCTCACATGCTATACAACTACATCAACTAGTGATACCGAAACCTCTTGTCCTGCCTCGCATACAAATCCCAACATCCGACAAACCTTCCTAATTGCTCCCCATCCAATTATACCTACAGACTAGTATACAGTTACAATGTCACACCCACTACCTACCTACCTACTCCTTAGCTGTTCGCCTCTACTGCACCACACAGGTATGGACTAACTACACCTACCCCAAAGCCTGCATGTAACCTATCCAGACCTGTGAAACAGGAATCCAACTTCACCTTAAATTGACCTTTGTCAACAGTCATACCTGAGATGTAAACCTGACCTAAGCTTGGATAATACCGACATTCTAATGTAAACTAAGCATGATGAATGGGGGAGGTAGCTATGTTACATCTGTTACCCTCTGTGAATGTGAACACCCCAGTATAAATTGGAATAAGTAGCTGGGGTCAATGTGGAGCTCTACACCCCAGGCCACCACTGACAATGGACAAGCATATAGTCCGATTGTCCTGGTTTACAAATGTGAACAAAATGCATGATGTTGCATGTATGTATGCAGGAACAAGTGAGTGTAAGCCTGTTTGTACGCCAGTATGCTATTACCACACTGGTGAAGGAATGTAGAGGCTAACTCAGTGCAAGACACCGCAACCAGAGGTTAGTAATGCTGTGCTTCGCACAAACCAGCACATACCTGCCTACAAATGTTCTACAGTGCCTTAGTCACTCTGTAGCCAACAGCTGTTGTGGCCATTAACAAAACAATCAGCATTGCCAGGTTGCAAACCCCCAACCCTGCACACTATAGTCAACATGAGTTCCACTAAGCCATGGCGGATACACATTCAACTGCAGTGATCACAAACACATCATCCAGCACAGTCATCCAACAGTATAGGAAATGTATATAAGTGTGTAGATTAATACCAGAACACGTGTCCATTGCTCAACCACAGCATTATGAGCAGTCTATGTGCAGCACAGAACAGTGCCTGTCCAATCATACTGTGAGAACAGCAGTCCTGTATAATACCAAAGGGAGTAATGATATACGGTGCACACTGTGGGCGCGTGTGAGCGTGCGTCATGCACAGTATGTCACACCTGGGGTGTTGGTTCCATGGAACCGGGAGATTAGGCTGGTCAAGTGTGTGAGCAAACCGCTACTACACAATACCCTGGTAGGATGCTACCAGTGGAGAAACCCTGTAGACCAGCTAGGTCTACTCTTGACACAACAACAGGTCCGTTCCTGGCGGGATGAACCAACAGTTGTGGGTCACATCGATGTCACCAGCAGTATCAGAGGAGGATCAAGGGAAGGCTGGTACGTACATGGACTAAACGGATGAAGAGCCTGCAGACGTTTGGGTGAGGACAGTATACTGGAGGTGTACTGAGACGTGCAGAGAGTGAAATGTGTGGTGGTGTGGTATGGTAGTCCTAGCAACTGGGGAATGGATGGATGCTGTGTACGTGGAGCTCGGGGGCCGGGGGAAGAGAACATGGGTATGTCATTATGGTAGACATATGCAAACAAAGCAGAACAGCAATAGTGTAGTGGCCAGAGCATCCACCTAACTCGCACACATTCCTGGGTTGAGTCCCACTGCAGCACATCCTATTTACCATGTGAAATCCATATGTTAACATCATTGTGCTGTATAACCTACTAAATAACATTTATATTTGCACAAGAGCACTGCCTGAAATGCACATGTGAAGTGTCATAATGACTAAGGCACTAGTAAGCATGTGTAAGCGCATAACAGCAGTAGTACGCATGGATAAGCAGGTGTAAGCGTGTGTACGAGTATTTGCATGGAGGTAAGCATTGCCTACATCGATTGAGCTAAGTAGATGCTAGCTGAGTGTAAGGAAACACAACCAGAGGTTAGCATTGCTTAGCTCTGTGCAACATGCATGGACATATGGACAGATATACATTTGTAAATGTAGACAGATAGACAGCTATAGGTATATATATATATATATATATATATATATATATATATATATATATATATATATATATGTGTGTGTGTGTGTATGTATGATTCACAAATAACCATATAACAGCAATCGTACATAGATAGATTAATATGTTCAGTGTATATATATCCATATATATATATATATATATATATATATATATATATATATATATATATATATATATATATATATATATATATATATATATATATATAGATATGTATATATACGTATATATCTACATACGTACACACATATATATATATATATATATATATATATAAATATATATATATATATATACATATATGAATATATATACATAGCTAGAGCTATACAATGTCCAGTTTTATCCTTCTATATATGGGGGTTTCACATATATACTTATGTATATATATATATATATATATATATATATATATATATATATATATATATATATATATATATATATATACAGATAGACATGTGTATATGATTTCCACATGGGAACAGACTCCTGGCCCACTTTGTACTACATAACAGACCATGAGTACAGTTAATGGGGGTGGGGGCACAAATGATGGACACCTGGTAATTACTGCTATGTAACCCCCCCAGCCCTAATGGATATGCTGTGCAATCCAGTATCCAGCACATGCAGTACTTGACGGCAGGGTCCACCACAGCACAGCTACAATGCTCCAACAGTAATCCAAGTCACCTGTACATGTCAGGGCAATATCTGTAACATATCATGCAGAGAGGCCATTGTACCACAGGGAGTGTACTATGCTGATGGTGTACACATTACAACGGTACAGATATGCACACACATCCATACATTGACAATCATGTGCAGGTACATATATATATATATATATATATATATATATATATATATATATATATATATATATAAGATATATGGGTACATACACATATACACAGACAAAGGATATTAGTAGCCATACATATGTAGAAGAAGTGTGGATATACTGGGTGCAATGTATATCCCCAGCCACAAGCCCCGTAACTGTTACCTGTGACATGTGTGGTGTGGCAACCAGCCCCACAAAGGGGAGACATACATTGCACATATACCCACTCACAATTCAAAGGACATGACACTACACACAGGTATGTATACACAGACAACCTTTATTTGTGTACCATACAATAATGTATGCCATTAGTGACAGCACATAGATGTTGATGTATATAACCAGTGATGGATGCAAGGCCCACACAAAACAGTAGATGCAGACAGTGTGGATATATAACATACTATGGGGTCCAGGCAAAGCCGTTCAATTTGCACAACAGCAGACAAAGGATTTGCCTGCACAATACATAACAATCAACAATATCAGATGTAGTTCAGCAGCCTCCAATTACACTCTGTAGTGAAGCCCTAGGGGGACATTCAGTACTTGTGGTAATGTCAATGTATCTGTCACATGTATGGACCCTGACCAACAAATAGGTTCATAGGTTCATAGGTTCATACTAGGCTATCTGCCCTAGGGCATTTATAAGCCTAGCCAGAGTGTGTTTGGCTTTCGCCACCCATTTTAAATTTATTTTGCTATGCCCTTTTTCGAGGTTAGTATACTGTGCCTCTGTCTAACAGTGACACAGAAGTGATACCTGGGGTAAACCTACGATCTCCCATCCACTCATCAAGATTCCTCTTGAAGAGAGTCAATGAGGGACTCTGCCTAACCTGGACTAGGATTTTATTCCAGAGTGAAGGGAGCCTCTGGGTAATGAATCTGTCCCTCCAGCATGTCCTATTTATTTCAGTGCTGAGGTTCAAGTCTCTCGAGCGCATAGCTCGATGGGATTTGGATTTTCTGAGGTGCAGCATGTCCATTAATTCCGGGTTGGACATGGCTTTATACGTCAGGCACAGATCGCATCTGAGCAGGCAGTATGCCACTGAGTAGAGCTGGAGTTTCTTTAACTGGGCAGCATATGGCATCTGTTTGAGCCCTTTGATCATCTTGGTGAGGTACTTTTGGGGTCTTTCCAGTTGCTGCAGGTGTCTGGTAAGGTACATCCCAAAAGGGGCATTGTACTCAATTATGGGCCTGATGAGGGATGAGTAAAGAGGCACGATGACCTCCCCTGATCTAGATGTGAATCCTTTCATGATTAGGTGGGCTATATAAAATGTTTTTCTAACCACTTTGGCCACGTGGTTGTCAAATGAGAGATTGCTATCAACTTGGGTCCCCAGGTCCCTAATTACTTCTTCTGTACTTAATGGATTACCACCTATGTGGTAATTTGTGGGCACTTTGTTTTTGCCAAATGGGATGACTATACACTTTTTGGCGTTTAGCTTGAGGCCATGGCTCTGGCACCAGTTGTCTATTTCTATGAGGCCCTTTTGGAGGATGCTTGTGTCAGCTGGAGAGTCGATTATGGCACCCAGTTTGCAGTCATCTGCGAACTTGGTCAGCCACAGTCCTTCCTTGTTGGCCTGTACCTCCGAGAAATATATACCGAACAAGAGAGGTCCCAGGACTGAGCCTTGTGGGACGCCACTTGTAACTGGTTTGGAGTCTGACATGGCTCCAGCAATTCTAACCATGTGGGTTCTGTCCTTGAGCCAGTTTGCAACCCATCTAGTGACATAGGGATTTATATTTAAGCTGGTGAGCTTTTCTATAATGCCCGAGTGGGGTAAATGTTTTGGGAGTCCACATTATGACTGGGATGATAGTAGGAATGCTAGCAGTAATTAATGATAGGCCATTACCTAACAACCCCTAACTGTATCACAGCATGACAAAGTCTGCCATATATGTGGAGGACAAAGGCAGGAACACAGGGCCATACTCAAAATATTGATGTGACGCACCCTGGAACATGCTGGTGTTACAGGATGTGTTGCAACATACCCTTATGCAGGAATATGACATCAGGGACACAAACGGATATAGCCATGTACTGCTAGCATGCAACACACACACTGCCAGTGTAATATCCGACACAGGGCCTGCGTGGTGGACAGACAACACATGATAGGCACACCTCTGCCCAGCTAGAGGATAGGCCCACAGTAGTGAGCTATGCAGACAGACTGTAGTCCAAGGTAAACTAGTATGTACACACACACGCACACACACACACACACACACACACACACACACACACACACACACACACACACACACACACACACCCTGTAACACCAGTACTGTGCAAAGCATTACACCGCTCTACTCACAGTCTGTCTGTATGTCCTGATTCTCCTACATATATGTGGCTACCCTGAGTGTGCAGGTTCTTCTGTAAGAGGTATTGCTACCAGCTGTCTGTAACATTGATGCCCACACACTGGAAGGATGTCCATCACACAGGGAATGTACAGGGAATACGCCTACATGATGTAGGGATTCATAGTGGGTGGTTGCCATGACAGTGGTAATTGGAAGTACTACACATGTGTACTCATATATATCTATGGCTATCTGGATAAGTACATGTCCATATAGTCCCACCATATGTCCTGGACATGGAGTGTAGCCCTACCCCAGCCCCTATAGTCCCAATATCATAGTGCAAGGTGATGTCTGGTATGTATAGCTGGTATATTAATAGACATTTGCTACTGTCATTGGGATTATTGTCACAGACATGGTGTGTGTGTGTGGAAGGTGACATCTGTTCATAACTTGTGTCATTGGCTACTGACAGACATCCTAAGGTTATCATGGTACAGTACCTGCATATATAGCAGGCTTGACAGCCATGTCACAGCACAGGGTAGGATACACCTGTGTGACAGTGCATAACCACAACCAATGTGAACACAGCCACAGCCACATATGGTACGCTAGCATAATAGTAGAGTATATGGACTATCTGTCCTACACCATCCTCATATGTGCCACTCACAGAATGACCCTACATATAATGGGCTGCTACACAGTCTGGTCTGATGGCTGTCTGTGGTATAGGACATGTGTGTGTATGGCCCTACAAACATGTAAGGTAAAATGGTACCATACAGTGGGGCAGCATGTAACATCAGATAGAAGGGGAGCTAGAACAATGACATCTACCACAGTCTGTACACAGGTCATAGTACATATTAACAATACACACACTGCCAACATTCACCATCACTACACAGACCTCAGTACTGTACAAACATCCACAGAATGTCCAGGTTATGGCATTAAATGTAACTCCTACTGTACATGAGATGTGTAGCACTCTGATATATCACTGGCTTGTTATCGCATATGATGACACTATTTACGGTGTACAGCACATATGCACCACGTCATGCACGATATATATGCAAAGGTTGACAGAGGTGTGGCTGACAGCACATACACAGGGCCAGTATAGACATGTTGCTGTGATACCCTCATTAATCTCCCATTGCAACAGGGTTTGTTGCAACATATGTCCAATGAGGGATATGTAGTCAGCAACTGTCATGGCCTTCACCATCAACAGATTGCAATCCTCACACTACCTTCGGCATTCCACAGATAGATGCATCGTGGCTAACACATGAAATCAAAGGCACAACACTGCAGATGACCCTGCAGATGGCGATTCCTGATATACATGGAACTGAGATGGCAGGTATTGCGACATGTATGACAGGCATATCCAGACAAACACTGTTAATCCAACATTACTCCATATGCAGTATAGCAGCACTTACAGTCTGTAGTCAGGTCAGGCACATCCCCCTCCTGTTTGTTGCCCTGTTTCCACAGTGTATGTTGTTAGAGGAAAATCCCCAACCCATCTGAAATGATGTTTACCAAATGACACTTCTAGCTCCTGCTCACAGTGACAGATAAGGGCCAACACCACCAGGATGTTCCCGGGTATTGGAGTGCGTTTCCATACATTGGCTATGGGAATGTTACCACACCTGTTCTACATGCATTTGGCTAGGGAAGGGCTGCAATTCATGCAGAGGCCATCAACTGATCATGAGTATCACTTAAAATACACATGCTGCTGCCTAAGCAATGTAGGTGTGGGCCTCCACATCCACTAGAGAGGGAATGGGGGAGGCATACAGAGGCGAATACATGTCAGGGAGGGGTGGGAGGGTAAAACTGATGCATGTTTGTGTCACACACCTACCAGCACAGGGTAGCAAACCCCCGACAGCTATGTAGTGCTATCGCAGTTCGATGCTGTTATTTGATGTGCCACATGAGTGATTTGGTGGGGACGCACTCAGAACATATATGTGATGGTGAGTGACATCTGCAACAGGGTTATGGTAGATATACAGTAGGTGAAATACACGTGCTTGTCTGCATGAACAGGTGCCAGCATCAGTACAGGCACACTCACACAGGGCCACACACACATTAACACACTTGGCAGTGCCAGGAGTGCAACTCGTCACTAGTGGGATTGTCACAACACATCAATGTGCAGGGAACACATGCACCACATGGGTCATATGGAGGTTGTATGGGCAGTGAGTATGAGGGAGTGTCAGATATCAGGCACATGCTTCACTGTGCCCTTTGGGCAGTAGTGTGTGTGGATGTGGACATACTCATCATACAACACACACACGAACACACAGGGTGTCAGTTCGGGCATGCATGGGTGCATGTCTGCACGGGTGTGTGGTGGCCAACAGTGCCAGCAAGCTACACAAGGGTAGGCAATGGGTATACCTTGGCATCAGGCCACATGACACTGGTCTGCATTGTGGAACAGGCCTGTAGCTTTTGCATTTGCCCACACAGGTGGGTATTGCATTTGTCATCCAGTCACCTGTGTGACTATTGTGTGTGGCCAATGCTGTGCATCACTTGCCATGTATGTGTTCCCTAGTCTATGACATGGATGGTGTCTAGGATGTGCACACCTCCCACATGCATGTACGGTGACATGTGGAACTGTATCTGGGGTGTCTGGCCCATGCTGTGAACACAAGTTATCATCAGATGTGCCAGTCTTGTCCACCTGTGGCAGGGACTGGTACTTTTCTTCAGATTTACCCTGAACCTACATTGATAGCATGTTAACAGCATTTTCTGATGTCAGTGTCATCTGTCCATACAGGGCATGTTGTCAGGTATGGTATGTCTGTTGTGAGTCGCATGTGAAGACACAGTGGAGTTGCTAACTGTGATTGGCTGGCCTTGATGTCACATGTATGGGTATGGCTTTGCACCCCAGCCTCTCAGCTATTTACATCTATTATCCTGGTATGGTTGACATTGTGATATATAGTAGGGCCACCATAAATGAAATTAGCAAAACAACTCCACATTGCCCACAGGTGTCACACACTCACAACCACCTTGACACAGAATATGAGTTACACACACACACACACACACACACACACACACACACACACACACACACACACACACACACACACACACACACACACACACCTATCATGTCTGGGAGTAGAACCCCTACCTAACTAGTTTACTACACTACAGCACCACACAGTTATAGTATGTGTCATGGACATTACTGAGGTACATCTTCCCCAAAGGTGTATTTCAAAATTAATGACATCAGCAGGACTACCAAAGTAGGGCATTTGTAATGTACTGCGAATGAGTAGCCTATAATGCATTGCTCCATACACAGACACTGAAACACACACAAAACATCCGGAACTGGCATGGATGGAAATGGAACACTACCACCATTCTACATCACACTACAGCAGTACGTAGTTACAGGATGCGCTATGGCGATTACTGGGCTATTACTTTCCCAGAGGTGTATTACTAGGTGAATGACATCAGCAGCCTTGCCAAAGTAGAGTACTTGTATTGTACAGAGTGTGAGTAGCCTAAAAAGCATTGCTCTCTACTCAGTCAGACACACACACACACACACACACACACACACACACACACACACACACACAGTTGTGAGGTCTGGGATTTGAACACCTACCTAACTAGTATATCACACTACAGCAGTACGCAGTTACAGAACATGCTATGGTGATTACTGGGCTATCACTTTCCCAGAGGTGTATTACTAGGTGAGTGACATCAGCAGCCTTGCCAAAGTGGAGTACATGTATTGTATGGAGTGTGAGTAGCCTAAAAAGCATTGCTCTCTACTCAGTCAGACACACACAGATTCACACACAAACACACAGACAGTTGCCAGGCCTGGGGTTCGAACACCTACCTAACTAGTTTATCACACTACAGCAATACGCAGTTACAGAATGCACTATGGCAATTACTGTACTATCACTTTCCCAGAGGTGTACTTCTAGGCGAGTGACATAAGCAGCCTTGCCAAAGTTGAATATATGTATTGTATGGAGTGTGAGTAGCCTAACAAGCATTTCCCTCTACACATTCAGAGACACACAGGCATGCACACAAACACACACTCACACAATTGACAGGTCTGAGGTTGGTACTACTACCTAACTACTCTGTCAATACAGCAGTATGCAGTTATGGGACGCGCCATGCATATTACTGAGCTATAGCTCTCCCAAAGGTGTAATTCACATTGGATGACCTCAACAGACTTGTCATACTACTGCTATGGGGAGGGCAGTGTGTGCATGGGCCATACCCCATTCATGTAAGGGTTGACATGCCACATGCGGGCACACACGGTGTCATATGTCACAGGTACATGTATACAGCTACTAGATGGCTACTTCCTTGTACAGTCTTGTTGTGCAGCTGGCATGTGCACCACATAGTCTGTCATGCTGACAGGTACTGGTGGCTAGTATCCGCAGTGGGTTACATCCGCACCTCATGTGTTGGGGGCCCTTTGGCTGTGCACCGGTTGGGACAGGCCCGCTTGGCTCCTTGTCATGATCACCCTCTTCCACACATCTATGCCTGTGTACTTGTGGCTTATTATAGTGTGTTCTCCTTACATATTTGTCTATATTCCTATCCACTGTGTGTGCAAGGCAGGAATGGTGCATACTGACATGTGTCCGCACTGAGAACTGCAACATCCAGATATGTCTGGTCCACTGATGTTTGCAGGCATGGCCTTCATGTGTTTAAGTGTGTGAGCATGCCCAGTTTGACCTCTCAGTATGTTGTTAACTGACATTGCCTTCATTCCTCTAAGTGTGTGAGCATGCCCAGTATGGCCATCTGTGTTGCATGTGTGGATCACATCCAGGTAGTTTGTACTGTGGTGATGACCTTTGTGTTGTACACCAACAGGTAGCATGCTGTGTCTGCAGGGTATCCATCAGTCATTTGCCATTGACTGTTGCTACATTTCTGCTTAGCAGGGGGGGGGGGCACCTGACGGTTTCTACTGTTTTACACAGGAGTGGGGGGCACACCTGACTGTTCCTCTAAATGTACGTTGGATGGGGGGCACACCTGACACTTGTACACATTTGCTAGGACTGTACTGGTATGTCAGGTACTCCATTTCAATCAGTAGTCTTACCTATCCTGCTGTCTAGAGGCTTACCAATGTACTACAGATCCTAGCTTTGTTTACCTACATATTAGTTTCTGATTTCCTAGCATTCACAACTTACATCTGACTGCCTGGTCTGTTGCAGTCTATCTGTGTAGGCCTGGGGAAGGGGTTACCCATAAGGCACATTCAGAGGCCATAGTACAGCATTTGTTTGTGTTAGTTTTCACCTGTCCTGCTGGCTGAGACTGTTGTTGGGTATGTGATCCTTCCTGACTGGCATGTGTGGCTCTTATGGACACCCATGTCACTCAGGCCATTTCCTGCAGTGGGTTTTGCCACCCTGTGTAGTACTGGATACTATGGTGACTCCAGTATGTGTTACAGATCTCATGATGCCACTATGGGTGTCTACAGTCTGCTGCCTTGACATCCGGCCACCCAATTCCCTTGCATGTTCACATCCATACCATGGCTACAGGTAAAAGCACATTCTACTTCATTTGGCAATTAGTAGGTTGATTGACTTACCTTGAGGGTGTGCCGGACATGAGGTTGGTGCTGGAGGGTTGCCTATGTTGGATACACATAGTACACTCCCTATAATGTTTGGGTACAGGTAGTGTCATGTTTGGCATCCCTTTTACTGTTTGTGCGAGTCAGAGAGAGGTGTCATTCCCTGGGACCCTACTGTGTCAGTGCATATGCTATGCGTTCACAAACCAAGAAAACCACAAACTGTTTAAAAACAAAAAAGCGAGATATAGAGACGGAGCAGTAAAAAACAAACAAACTGTTTATTGAGCGCTTTCGGAAAAAGCAATGCTTCTCCTTCTTCAGAAAAAATGCATGCCAATTAAGCACCATTTTATATAAAAGAATGTAATTAATGTAATTATTCAATTAAAAATCTTACTACACAACTGGAAAACAGGCACCAAAACTATAAACACAGACAAAGTGCCCAGACGAGTCCAAGGTTCCAATAATATGTAACGCACTTTATTTAAAATAAGTAAACAAGCGTTTTCGCTCCTGTTCAAACAGAAGCTTCTTCAGCATTAAAAGAGCGCAAGCTCACATTGTTTAAAAACTGTTAAGTGACGTGCTGTTGATGTCACTCTAATTAAGCAATTAAAATACATTTAAAACGAGATAACTCGATTTAACTTAATATTTTTGAAAGTAGACATAAAAAATGCATGAAACATATGAAAAATGTATATGTGTACCCATATACATGTAGATAGATCAAGCACTCAAGGAAACAAATCAAACTTGCTAGAAGTAATTAATTAACCAGGTAGAAAGTGTTAAAACAACGAGAAATACACACTACCTGACCTAACCTTTAAAGTTTTACCCTGTACATAAAACAGAAGGATAGGTAGACCATAGTAAAGTAAACACTAGTGGCAATGCTAACCTAATTCAAAAAACATGTGGAGAGCTTTGCCATACACATTAATAGTACTTTACCCTAAGAGTGGTAATATCATTGTCCTTAAATAAGATGCCTTTTGCAAAGGCTACTTGTCCCATGCATAAAAAGAAAGTTAATACACTATTATGGAACAGGGTGCCGTAACATACTCTAACATAATTCATGAACTTCGTGAAAAAACTATGTTCAGGCCACAATCACCTTAAGTAACTTCTATACTTTAAAATAGACACAATATTGCAGTTGTCATTGAGACCCGGATAGGAGAAAGCATCTAATTGTAGTTGCCACTCTAACTCACAGGTCTCTAAGAGTAAATATTGTGGACCACCCCTTACATCACACTTTACATAGTCAATGCCCATAAATTTAAAGCTGTGTCCACAGTTGTTCAGAATGTGTTTAGAGAGGGCGTTGTCGCTCTTCTGGTTCTTAATAGCGTATAAATGTTGGTAAATACGGTCCCTAAATCGCCGGTCCGTTTTACCAACATAGAATGCATAGCAACATTCACAAAAGGCCACATAAACAATAGATTTAGTGTTGCAATTGATTTTGTGATTAATGGTGTATTTCCTCTTACCAATAGCAAAAGAATTTCCTACTCGTAAATGTGTACACCATTTGCAGCACCCACAAGTATGTGTCCCTTTATGTCTGATCATAAGGTCAACTGAACTATTTCTCTGTAACATGTCTTTAAGGTTGTAACCTCTTTTAAATGTTGTAACCTCTTTTAAATGTGAATACTGGGGTAGTGCCCAACCTTTCATGTAACCCAGCATTGGTAATAAAATACCAATTCTTACGAATGATTGAGCACAAGAACCCTGAATGTAAATTAAACGGAGAGGTGAAGCCAATAGAGAAGTTTGACTTAGTGCAAGTTTGGAGAGCATCAACCTTATTGTCACCAATTGTAGTCAAATTCCCTAAAAGGCCCGGTGAGAATACACAATTTTCAACCAAGTCATCCTGCTCTTTGGGTAATAACAATGGCAAGTTATTCTTAGGGTAAAGTACTATTAATGTGTATGGCAAAGCTCTCCACATGTTTTTTGAATTAGGTTAGCATTGCCACTAGTGTTTACTTTACTATGGTCTACCTATCCTTCTGTTTTATGTACAGGGTAAAACTTTAAAGGTTAGGTCAGGTAGTGTGTATTTCTCGTTGTTTTAACACTTTCTACCTGGTTAATTAATTACTTCTAGCAAGTTTGATTTGTTTCCTTGAGTGCTTGATCTATCTACATGTATATGGGTACACATATACATTTTTCATATGTTTCATGCATTTTTTATGTCTACTTTCAAAAATATTAAGTTAAATCGAGTTATCTCGTTTTAAATGTATTTTAATTGCTTAATTAGAGTGACATCAACAGCACGTCACTTAGTTTTTAAACAATGTGAGCTTGCGCTCTTTTAATGCTGAAGAAGCTTCTGTTTGAACAGGAGCGAAAACGCTTGTTTACTTATTTTAAATAAAGTGCGTTACATATTATTGGAACCTTGGACTCGTCTGGGCACTTTGTCTGCAATTAAAAATCTTGAAAGACGATTGTCTTTAAAGAAAAATTCCACAATAAAGGCAGACATTCTAAATTTTAAACATTAGAATACAAAGCAAGCAGACAACTTCCAAAAAAGCACAGCACTGAACCCACAAGTCAGGGCACTTTTTAGCCCACAGTTAAAAAAACTATTCAAATATATAATAAACATTCATGTAAAATGCCAATATTCATTTAAATGTGTATGACGCTGAAATTCACATTCAACCCTAAGCAAAGGAGAAGGCAATTTATTCAAAGAAATTATAACAAAACCAGTACAAGTGTAATAAACCATAAAGAGGTATGAAAAACCTATACCATTAAGCAACAAGAAGGAAAAAACGATGATCAACACAGATTTTTTTAAAAACTAAAACTACTATATAGATAAAATACATCATAATATTAAGAATGAAAAGGTATACTTGGAAAGTATACTTTTTTTATATATAACTAATAATCTGTCTACTATTAGCATACCCCTAAATACTAAATACTAATACTAAAACAGGTTTTACTTGACCAGAGGGGTGGTCCCTGGCAACTTCAATTAGAAATGGAAGAACTATACTGGCAAATTAGAACTGCAGCCTACTTACCTCCAGGGCTGAATGAGTGTGTGTCTGTTAAATGTATTTTAAAGTATTTATCCCTGAAGAGGTAGGTGTTCTTGCATCTAGATATATTAGTCCTAGCTTGTAGCCCTTATATATCACTACTTAGGGGTATGCTAATAGTAGACAGATTGTTAGTTATATATAAAAATGTATACTTTCCAAGTATACCTTTTCATTCTTAATATTATGATGTATTTTATCTATATAGAAGTTTTAGTTTTTAAAAAATCTGTGTTGCTCATAGTTTTTTCCTTCTTGTTGCTTAATGATATAGGTTTTTCATACCTCTTTATGGTTTATTACACTTGTACTGGTTTTGTTATAATTTCTTCGTATAAATTGCCTTCTCCTTTGCTTAGGGTTGAATGTGAATTTCAGCCTCATACACATTTAAATGAATATTGGCATTTTAGATGAATGTTTATTATATATTTGAATAGTTTTTTTAACTGTGGGCTAAAAAGTGCCCTGACTTGTGGGTTCAGTGCTGTGCTTTTTTGGAAGTTGTCAGCTTGCTTTGTATTCTAATGTTTAAAATTTAGAATTTCTGCCTTTATTGTGGAATTTCTCTTTAAAGACAATCGTCTTTCAAAATTTTTAATTGAATAATTACGTTAATTACATTCTTTTATATAAAATGGTGCTTAATTGGCACACATTTTTTTCTGAAGAAGGAGAAGCATTGCCTTTTTCGAAAGCGCTCAATAAACAGTTTGCTTGTTTTTTACCGCTCCGTCTCTATATCTCGCTTTTTTGTTTTTAGACATATGCTATGCGTTGCCTCTTTGCCAAGGCCAGGGCATACTGGGCACTCCCCTTCTGCCTGCTGGGCATGCTCAGGTTGTTCCTCCTCCAAGTCACTCTGTGCCTGTACAGGCCTTGGCATTGGTGGGGGGCTGTGTGGCCCTGCCCCATGCTGTTCTTGCTGCAGCTGTTTCCGCAGGATCATATTGTGTAGCATAGCACATACCATAACAATTTGGGTACATGTAGCTGGTGAATACTGCAAGACTCCACGAGATGTGTCCAGACACCGGAACCGTGACCTGAGCATCCCAAACACATGCTCTATTATATGTCTGGCCTGTGCGTGTGCCTCATTATGGAGTTGTTGTTCAGGTGTGTGTGTGCGTTTCTGATGGATGTCATCAGCCACGGCTCCAGTTGGTACCCAGCATCCCCCACCAGGTGACCGTAGGGGATGTCCACATCAGCAAATCTATAGTACAGCTGCATCAGTTGCCATATGTGTGAAATGTCATAGCTTCCAGGGCATTCAACACACACATTCAGTATAATGCCCTGGGCATCACATACGACCTGGCAGTTGATGGATGGGGATGACCCTGAGGTTGATGTAGGCCCTACCCTGCTCACCAAGTGGTGCTTTGATGCATATGTGTGTGCAGTCTATAGCATCCAGTACCCCAGGGTAGTTAGCTATTTGGGGGAAGAGACGCATATTGAGGGTCAACACCTCATGTGTGTTGAGGAAATATATGTGCTCACTGGCATGTGCTGACATGGCATCCAGGAACTGGTGGAATACTCTGGGTGCTGATGCCATTGAGATGCCCATGTTATCCCCAGTTCTTGTGTGGGAGGTACCTGTGGCTAGTATACCTAGGCCTACACATACCTTGGTATCCACTGGGATGGGTTCCCCTCAGCCAGTGTGGTGTGTCAGGTGTGGCTGCACAGCTCAATGATTTGCTGTAGGAGGTCTCTGTCCACCCTATAGTGCTCCACTATCTCCAGCTCATGTAGCCCCTGGTAGGTTACCCTAGGTCTGTACACTCTTCTCTGTCTCCTCACTATGGGTTGTTCAGCAGCATTGACATCCTCACCACCATCAGCCTCTTGCACATGTTGTTCTATGTTGCCTGCTGCAGCCCTTCTCATTTTGTTGGTTTGTTATTAAACTTTCCCCACTTGTATACACCAGTGGTGTAGAGTGTGGAAAAATCAGGGAGGTAGGTGTTTGCTTGGTTTATAGTGGTGCTCTGGGCTGGGCTGGTCTGCTGCCTGTGTAATTAGCTGATTCTGATACATTTCACCTGGAAGCTCAGCTAGTTCTCCTTGATTACCTTCCTACTGCTGGTTTCCCTTTGCATTGCCTCCCTGTTTAAGTCTGTGTGCATGCCACACAGACAGAGTGCTCATATGTGCACAGAGCTGCTATTTCTTGGTTTAACTTCCAATTTCTTCCTGTGAAACCCAGTGCGCGGCAAGCACACCCACTTACACTTTGTAAGGAGTGCTAGGCAGTTTGGACACACCTCTAGCTTAGCTGTGCTAAGCTAGGAGCAGTCCAGAGCCACAGGGCTCCAGTCCACTTACAGTATGCCTGACACCCCCCCATGATGTCACCTATATCCTAGTCTTGCACCCAGCTATTTATACTCTTACACTCTTGGGACCTGCCTCACACCCTGGGTATATCTGGGATTCACTAACCTTTCCCTCATTTGCATAGGATTGCCTGCTAATGCATAGTTACATGTCCCACACTAAGCCTCCCCCCTTAGCAACCATTACTCACTGGCCAGGTTGTCTTCTGCCTGCCATTGACTTGCATGGCAGAATACTGATTTTAGTTAGAATGCTTATTTTAGGTTTATTTTATGATTTCCCCCCAATCCCATTTGCACGCTGCTGCCCTATGCTTAAACAGTCGAGATCGGTGAAAAAAAAATAAAAGTTGTTTATTTTATTTTTTAAACAGTTTGCAATGCCAATGGCCTTCTACTTGACCATTGGCATGTTTCCTCAATGATATGCAGCCTTTATTTGCAGCTGTCATAGCTCCGTTTTGTAGATTGCAGAAATGTACTCGGTTACTAACCGAGTACATTTCTGCACACTGCACTCGTCCTGCACGGACAGCTGCCAGCTTCCTGGATCGCATATTACCCTCATTTGCATGCTTTTCACCTGCAAATGAGGGTAATTTGATGCAGGAGCTCAGTCCGTGCAGGATTAGTCTAAGAGCTCACGTGCACATCCTGGGAGCTCATTTCTGGATTGCATGTCGGCCATATTGCCGAAAATAGCTCTTAGACTAATCCTGCACATTCTACAGGGCTTTGTAAATCCAGGGGATAATGTCCATATTTCCAGTCCTAAATTTTACTGCTATGTTTTCAACAGCTCCCCCTCCATTTCTGTTCAAAAATCCTCCTGGTTGAGACATCTCAAAAACTGATAAAACACTATTTAATACCACATCTCCAAACTTCGTCTTGTTAACATGGGAAACATTAAGAAATGCATAGACTCCAATAAATTGAACAGATATGTGTGGTACCTCAGATATCCATGTTCAATTGATGCTCATTAATTTAACACACTTTCAACAGGAGAAAACATTTAGTGGAAGTCTCAGTTCCTTAATATGACACTCTCTTGCTGTGCCAACTGTTTTTGAAAAAATAGTGAAAACTCAGTTTTTATCCTAGAGTCACCTCACCCAATAAGTCCAACAATGACGGCTATGAAGTACCTAAATTACCTTTAGTTACAGGAGCAGTCCACTCTCTTACTATCTGTAGTGCATCTGCAGGTTCCATGAAAGTTTTCATACCCTGAGGCAATATCACCTTAAAGAATGATGAACACACCAAACACAATTTTAATCCTCTCTGGCAGCATAAACTGCATAGCTGGAATAGAGACTTTCTTCTTTTGCCTTGTTTTACCACTGAAGTCTTGCTAAAAACATTGGAGCAGTTCCACACATAAATTTCTTCTCTAGTTGCCACAGTTGTGAAAGAAATACTTCTCTCAATATGAAAGTTGTTAAACAATCGCCTTGCTTTCTAAACGTTATTTATTAGACCTGGGACAAACACACTGTGAGCTCTCTCAATTGCCATCTCCATGAAGCCAATAAATTTATTATAAAATTGGCTGGATATTTTGTGTCCTCTCTTTCAGGTATGCACACTAAGTGAATATTATTAGGGACTTTATCTTCATGATCTATTAACCTGGGTTCAAACAGGGCAATCTTCACTCAGTCAGCATGTTTTTGGAGTCCCTCTGTAATTCCATTATGACTTCTGAATGTCTTGAGTTCCTATTCAAATTGTTCAAAATTTGTTGCATCACAAAGTTATCTTTTGAAGAGGAATTAGGTGACCCTTTCAGTATTAGTTGAATATCTCATCAAATGCTCATGCCTTCTAACTCATTTTTTATGCCTTAGTCAGAGCTGTGATGACATTTGTGATCTCCTCTGCTTGGTTAATGCTCCAGACGTCATCCAGTATATTCAGCTGCAACGTGAAGCTCCTCACATATCTGGTTTGTATTACATAATGACGATAACCTTGCTGAATTTGCTGCAGGCACAAGGTTAGTGGAACAAAACACCAAGCTAGCACTCACAGCCTGCCATCACCAGATGTCCCTGTTGTAAACCAATGTTAATGGTCTAAATGTTAAGAAAAAATATTGTTTAGGCATTTGCTCAGATACTTGCCTCTAACCATATGGTTTGCCAAAGGCATGCATATTACCTCAGAGCATGAGTACGTCTTAAACCGAAAGAATTTCCCTTTCATTACTTTGTTGCAGGGTTACTTCTTTTTTTCTTAAAAGCCATTGCTGCAGGTCTGGAAATATTCCTTTTAAAGATACTGAGGGAAGATTTATTCTTATCAAAGTCTCTGTATTTGGTAGCACCACTGTCATAGGTTCTTGCCATGGGACAAACCAAACCTTTACAACATATATAACTAAACTTGTTGTAGTGGTCTCCAAGGTGATTGGCAGTCTATCATTCTTGCTATTGGTTGGAATGTGGTCCTTAAACATGATTTAGAGTAGGTGCAGAATTTAATAAATATTATAAGGATGCTGCTACTGCTTCAGAAACTTTGGATCCTTCTCTCTTTCAAATTCTCCGACAGTTCTATATATAAACAAAAATCAATATAGTTTTAAAGCACATTTCTGTGCAACCATACCTTTCAACTGTCCAGATTTTCACAGAATGTCCAGATAATTGACTCCTATATTTAGTCTGTTCCTCATAAAAATTGTGGTATTCTGGCAAATCACTGGGCTGATCTGAGGACTGAAGTCGCTAAATAATTACATACATTTGAGTTTCAGACTTCAAATCCTTCAGAAAATGTATGTTAAAACAAACCCTGTTACTCTAGCTTTCTAAGTTTATAAGATAAATATTTAAAATATGTCCCTATTTTTGGGCCTTTGTGGCCCCATTGTGTTGGGCTTTGTCCAGATTTCTTGAACTAAGAAGTTGAGAGGTATGTGTGCAACTCTCTTAAGACCAGACATCTTTCTAATTTTTGATTGCTGTATGTCACATGTTAAAGCAGTTAAATGTTACCATATAAAACTTACTGAGCACTCTCCATTATACTTTGAAGAGTCTTAGCTTACTATGCCAAGCAGAAATACAACTCAAGAGCATGCTCATTTCTAGCAATCAGTGAGATGATTTTAAATAACTACCAATAATAAAATACTTGACTTTTGTGCTATCCATAATAACCATGTTAACAATCATGAAATTAGATGTCATGCCTTAAACTTTTTGTTTGTGCATATTCCAAAGACTACTTACCTCCTGAATTAATAAAAGAACAAAACAAACAAACAAACAAATAAATAAGCAGACAAACAAAAAAAAGCTAATAACAAACCTAAAACACATTTAGATGAAATTCATAAAATGTAGCAAATACTTGGGGCCAGATTCAGGAAGGCTTACACAGAGTTCAAGAGTAGTGTAAGCCTCCGTGTAAGCCTCCCGATTCAGGTACAGCCCAAACCTCCGTGTAAGAGACAGCTAACACGTCTCTTACACGGACTGGGCGTGGAAATGCTCAATACCTCATTTGCAGCTCCAAGATATGCAAATGAGGTATTTGAGCGATCCACGAAGCAGAAACCAGTCCGTGTAACGGACGTGTTAGCTGCAGAAATGTACTCAGCTGACAACTGAGTACATTTCTGCAAAATCAAAATGGAGCTATGTCAGCTCCAAATAAAGGGTGCATATGTGTCATTAAGCATGCCAATGGCCAAATATGTGGCCATTGGCATGAAAAAGTGTTGCAAAAATAAGTTATTTAACTTTTTTTTTCACAGGATTTTTGTGTTTAACTGCAGCGCACACCCGCGCAAACGGGGTGCGCTACTTAAAACTGAAAACCGAAGCTTATAAGCCCACAATTGTGGGATTTATGTATTACATGGAATGTCAATGGAGGGACTTGCAGACTAAAACAATATGGCCTCCGTTTAGTGGTTGTCAAGGGGGGGAAGCTCCGTGTAAGATATGTAACTAAGCATTACTAGGCAATCCTATGTAAATGAGGGTTACAATACTGAATCACACTGCCACATAGGTAATGAGCACTTTCTGAGTAGTGTAAGAGTTAGAGAAGGGGGAGGAACAGAGTAAGAGGTAGGTGACATCACGGAGGGGAAGGATAGAAAGAAATGTCCCAGATTGGAGGGCAATGTAAGGTAACAGATGACAGACAGACATCAGGGGGGGAGGTGTGTCCCAACAGAACACTAGGAAAGTCAAGAAATTGAGGGTATACGCTATCCCTACACTCAAAGTTTCTTGATATACGTGTATGCGCGCATGTGCGCGCGTGTAAGGCAGGTTCAACATGTGGGAGTGTGTTGCAAACTGTTTACAACGGTTTGCGCGGGCGTGCACGTGTGTAAGGCAGTGTGCGCGCGTTTTAGCATGAATCAGCCTAGCTAACACCGTGTAAGGATGTGTGCGTGCGTGTAACACTGTGTAGGGATGTGTGCGCGCGTTTAAGTGACTGTGAGCGTGTTTAAGCTGGTGTGCACATTGCTCCCCCTCAGGAAACAGAGAGGAAACAGGAAACAACCAAAATACAGGAAAACTGCCAGGGAATACTGCTGGAGTTAATTGGTGGAAACAATTACAAGCAGGCAATTACACAGGCAGACTAGAAGCCCAGCCCAGCACTTAAAACACAACAGAGAGCAGTGAAGGCTGTTTCTCACAAGAGATACTGCCAGAAGCTAAGCTATCAGAATTGAAAACTGAAATAAAGCTGAACTCAGAGCAGAAATGCTAGGGGCTGCCATGGCTATTATAATCAGGCATAGGCGAATTGCTGAGGGTGGTGACAATGCAGATGCTGACAGACAACCCAGAGTGAGGAAAAGGAGAAGAGTATACAGGCCCAGGGTCACCTACCATGGGTTACATGAGCTGGAGATAGTAGAGCTATAGAGTGGACAGAGAGCTCCTGCAGCAGATTGTTGAGCTGTGCAGGCCACACCTCACACACAGAACCAACAGAGGGAACCCATCCCAGTGGAAACCAAGGTATGTGTTGGCCTAAGAATACTAGCAACAGGTACCTTCCAGAGACCAACTGGTGATATGATGGGGATATCACAGGCATCAGCCTCCAGGGTACTGCACCAGTTCCTGGATGCCATGTCACCACATGTCAGTGATCATATATATGTCCCTAATGACCGTGAAGTTGTGGCCAGCAATATGCGTCTCTTCCAGCAAATAGCGGGATACCCTGAGGTGCTGGGTGCAATAGACTGCACGCACACACGCATCAAAGCACCAGCCGGTGAGCGGGTAGAGTCTACATTAACCGCAAGGGATACCCCTCCATCAACTGCCAGGTCGTGTGTGATGCCCAGGGCATAATAATGAATGTGTGTGCTGGCTGCCCTGGGAGCTACCACGATTCCCACATCTGGCATCTGACGCAGCTGTACCAATCATTTGCCAATGGGGACTTCCCACACGGACACCTAGTGGGGATGCAGGTTATGCACTTGAGCCGTGGCTGATGACACCCATCAGAAATGCACACACACCTGAACAGGAACGCCATAATGAGGCACACGCACAAACACGTAATATCATAGAGCGTGTGTTTGGGCTGCTCAAGTCACGGTTCCGGTGTCTGGACACATCTGGTGGAGCTTTGCAGTACACACCAACTACATGTACCCAAATGATCATGATATGTGCTATGCTACATAATATGATCCTGCGGAAACAGCTGCAGCAGGACCAGCACAGGGCTGGGCCAAACATCCCCACCATTGCCAAGGCCACCACAGGCAGGGGTGACTCGGAGGAGGAACAACCTGACCTTGTCCCAGTAGGCAGAAGGAGGCGTGCCCAGTATGCCCTGGCCTTGGCAAAGAGGCAACGCATAACACATACGCTTGGTCAGTAGGAACACTGGGACTGATACCCGCTCTGACTCACTCATACAGTAACAGGGATGCCTAACATGACACAACCTGTTTCCAAATGTACAGGAGTGTAGTATGTGTATCCGACAGAGGTGGCCCTGCAGCACCACCTGAGGCATGAATGCCATGTGTTAAGTAATGTAATATCATGTACAATATGCACATCTGAGGACCCCAACTAACATCCATATCCACGCATATGACCCTGTGGAAACAGCTGCACATCATACAGTGATGTACATGTGCAAAACATGGAACAAGATACAAAATGAGGGTGTCTAGCAATAAATAGCATGGATAACCACACACCCATGTTTGTACCACAACAAGAAGCAACATGGAATAGCCATGGTCAAAAACAATGGCTAAAACCGACTACTACTATATAGCCTGCTGCAGACCACTGTCCTAATAGCAGGAACTGCCCCAGGCCTATGTCCATAGGTTCATACTAGGCTATCTGCCCTAGGGCATTAATAAGCCTAGGCCAGAGTTTTGTGGCGTCTGCCACCCCTGCAAGTTGATGGATATGCCCATTATTTTCCTGTGCCTCTGTCAAGCAGTGATACTGAGGTTATCCCTGGGGTATACCTGCAATCTCCCATCCATTGGTCAAGATCTCACTTGAACAAAGCCAGTGAGTTGCTCAGCCCCACATGTACCAGGATGTTGTTCCACAGCATATGGACTCTCTGGGTGATGAATCTGTCCCTCCAGCACATCCTATTAATATCTGTGTTGAGGTTTAGGTCTCCTGCCCTTGTAGTTCTGATGGATGTAGAGGTCTTGAGGTGAAGCATGTTCATAAAGTCTGGGTTGGACATAGCCTTGTATGTCAGGCACAGATCACCTCTGAGCAGTCAGTAAGTGACTGAATACAGCTGGAATTCCTTCAGTCGGGCAGCATAAGAAATATGTTTGAGACCCTTTCACCTCCTGTCGAGGAATTTGTGGGCCCATCCAATCTGAATGGGGTAGTGTATGCAATCATTGGTGTGATGAGTACAGGGGAACGATGACCTCCCTTGATCTAGATGTGAATCACTGCATGATGAGGTGGCCAATGTAGAAGGCCTTCCAAACTACCCTGGCAATGTGAGTGTCAAGCGAAAGGTCACTGTCAACCTGGGTGCCCAGGTCCCTGATAACCTACGTTGTGCTTAGAGGATTGCCACCTAGATGGGAAGTAGTGGTAACCTTGTTCTTCCTGAAGGGTATGGCTATGCATTGTTTAGTGTTTAATGTAAGGCCATGGCCGTGGCACCAGTTATCTGTGTCTATGAGACCCTTCTGAAGGATGTCTGTGTCAGATGGGTTTCCAGCTATGCTTCCCAGTTTGCAGTCATCTTCAAACTTTGTCAGCCATAATCCTCCTGTGTTTGCTCGTACTTCTGAAAAGTAGATACTGAACAAATGTGGGCCCAGGACTGAGCCCTGTGGGACACCACTTGTGACAGCTCTGGAGTGTGAACTGGCACCAGCAACTTTGACCCTGTGTGTTCCGTCACTTAGCCAATTTGCAACCCATGCTGTGATGTATGGGTTCACAATGAAGCTGGTGATGTTTTCAATTATACCTGAGTGGGGTATTGTGTCAAAAGCCTTTGCCAGGTCAAGGTAGGCTGTGTGGACTGCCTTGCCCATGTAAATGGCCTGGGTGAGTGTTTTGAAAAAGTCAACCAAGTTTAAAAGGCATGATCTGCCCTTGACAAAGCCAAACTGTATTGGATCCAATGTCTGCAAGTCCCCTATGTCTTCATTTAGAATTCCCATTATGATCCTCTCCATAGCTTAGCAGAACAGGCTTGTCAAGCTGATGGGATGGTAGTTTCTGGGGTTGGTGGAGGCACCTCCTTTGTGAAGTGGGTCCACCATTGCTGTATGTCACTCCTTGGGAACATATCCTGAGGTGAGGCTAAGATTAAACAGCTGCCCTAACTGCGGGTGTAATTACTCATTGAGTTCATGGAGCACACAACTGGGGACACCATCTGGTCCCATGGATAAAGTGTTTTCTGCCTTGGATTGAGCAGTTCCCACCCCAGCAGTGGAGATGTTTGGGGGGCTACAATCCTCTGGGGTACATACCCCTCCAGTTGCGGAGAGGAGGGGAGAAATCTGCACTGAACCTGTCAGTCAGTATGTTGCCAATGTCTGTAGGTGCAGTGATATCAACATTATTCTGAACTAAGTCTGAGCATATCTGGGAGTTTCCTCCCAGGTTTCAAACATAGGTAAAAAGGCCTCATGATTGTCCCTGGAGTCCTGAGTGGGTTTACTCTCAAAACATGCCTCGGATGATTGTATGGGGGAACCCAGTGTTTTACTCACAATGAGCAGGGTGCCTTCCCCCCTACGGATTACGCTCTATCTTGTAGTAGCTCCTTCCTTGTGTTGTACAGCTTGTTTATGGCTAGGGTCCACCAGACTGGATGCTTGCCTGTGGTACAAAGAGTCATTATTATTTGGGATTGCCTGAACCATGCAGTCCTGGAGGTGCTGGTAGAAGGCATTTCTAAGTGATACAGTGGCTTGGGTAATGGTGTCTGCTGGCCTGGGGGCCTTGAAAGAGACCACACCAGTCCTCAGAAATGTGAAGTCGGCATTTGAGAAGGTCTTCACCGTTTCATTTCCCATCTGGGGTGTGGGTGGGATGTGGACTCCCACTGAGAATAGTCCATGATCTGATCTCACCAATGATGGGTATATGTCTGGTGTTGAACAGTGTGACCCCATGTTCGTGATGATGTGTTCTAGTATGTTGCCTCCACTTGAGGGGATTGGGACCAGTTGTTCCATGGCATTTCAGTGTATGAACTCTTGGAACCTTTGTGTTAGAGTGTTGTGGCATGATTAGTGATCCCAGTCTATATGTGGATAGTTGGAATCACCCAGTAGGATGGTGTTTTGAGATACATTTATCCCCTTCAGTGTTTGCAGGATAGCTGTGTGAGGTACCTGAGTTTGAGCGGTGGCATGTAACATGCTACAAACTGCAGAGCAGTCTTGCCTACGGTCACTGGCACCTGGATGGTCTCTGATGCATCGTGTGTTGCCACCAACCATGAGGTGAGGGTGTCCTTGATGAATATGGACACCCACCATCCTTCTTGGTGTTGTCGGGATGCTGGTGCCGGAATGCATGATATGAGGTAACACCCGATAGTGCCGGGTGCTGTCAGAAGCTGTGAACCAGGTTTCAGGCACAGCACAGACATCAATGTGCTACATACTGAGAAGGGCATAGAGTGTGTGCAGCTTGAGGTTGAGACCTTGGGCATTGAGCAGCATTACCCTTAGTGTCTTTCCTTTACTGTGTTCTAGGGTGGTAGGTGTAGAATCTGAGTCTTGCATAAAAAGGCACAATGGGGTGGCAAGAGCATCATCTGAAATCCGGAAGCCCAGGGTGACAGGTGCAAGCCGTCCCTTGCAAATCACCGTGGCCTGTCCAGCATGTCATCCCAGGCAGACAGACATTGGACCCCTTAGAATGACACCATAGTCTAAGCAAAATACTACAGCTGATCATCTTGTCTCTGTTTATGTGGCATCATACTTGGTGAAGGTAGGATACTGCGAAGGTCAGGGTCATACCTGCCTGGCCTACATAATCAGAGGGATCCTCTATGTCTCTTTCCATGTAGTCCAGGGAGGTACATCTCAGGTCATTCACACCAGCATGGATTATGACTGGGTCAGACCTGTACTTGCAGTTTAGTGACCTGAGTGCTTGCATTATATGGTGGATTCCAGTGCCCGATAGGCAGCTTACTGTGACCTCCTCTGTACCTGATCTGGTGAGTGGGACATCAGTGTGTCTGACTATGGAGTCATCTATGACAAGTGTGTCCGGCATTGTGTTTGGCCTTAAGGGCTGTGACTGTTTGGCACACCAACTCTGTGGTCAATGTGTTGCATGTGCTGTGCCCTGTGGAGGCAGTTGTGTGAGTGTCTGCTGTGGTGGCCACCGCCATTCTGGTAGACTTCTGATCAGAGCCTCCGAGAGTGTCTCTGTGTGTCTATGTGTATGATCTTAAGTTGTGACAGTGCCATGTGAGACTGGATTAAAGATGTGTGTGTGGTTACCTTCACCCTCTCTCCGGTCTTGCTAGTCCTATGTTGAGAGAGCTCAGCCTCCACTTTGGCTATATAGTTGCATCTCTCACATGTATGTGTGTTTTATGGCAGAAGGAGAGGGTTGTCAGTGTACATGAGGCAACTGTAACAGTGCCTCAATATTCCCAGGTTCACCAGCTGAGCAGGAGAGGACACTAGCAACTGATCCCTAGACATGCTAGAAGGAATAGACAAAACAATGTTGGAATACAGGGAGATATCAAGCCCCCCAAGCCACATCATACTGTTTGATTGACAATAGCTACACATACACCGGTGTTTCATAGTGTCATAGTGTACTACTAGGCTATCTGCCCTAGTGCATGTATAAGCCTAGCCATAGTGATGTGGCTATTGCCACCCCTTATAGTGGTAATAAGTGTACAGAATAGATTCTGAATATTGTGCCTCTGACTTAGTAGTGACGCATTATGACCCCTTTACGTAATTGAATAACATGACTGTGTCTCTGTCTAGTCTGTGCCTCTGTCTCATATGCAGTTGTCCAGATGTCTCCTGAAGAGAGTCAGTGAGGGACTCTGTCAAACATGAACTGGGATACTCTGCTAGAGTGTGAGATGCCTCTGAGTTATGACTCTGTCCCTCCAGCATGTCCTATACATGTATGTGCTGAGGTTCAAATACTCAGCTCTCATGGCTCTGGTGGATTTGGATTGCTTGCAGTGGAGTATGTCCACCAAATCCTGATTGGACATGGTCTTGTATGTCAGGCATAGGTCACCTGTAAGTATGCGGTATGACACTGAACAAAGCTGGACTTCCTCTATTCTGGAAGCATATGACATGTGTTGAAGAACCCTGATCTTCATGGTAGGTACTTTTCGGGTGTAAAGGTGCAAAAGGCAGGATCTGCCCTGTACAAAGCTGAACTAGGTGGGAACAAGGGTCCGTAGGTCAGTAATGTGTCTGTGTAAGAGCTCCATGACTCCTCCCATATCTTTGCAGACAAGGCTGGTTAAGCCTGTGTGGTGGTAGTTGCCATGGTCTGTGGAGGCATGCCCCTTGTGGAGTGGGACCACTGTTGCCGTATGCCAGTGTTCAGGTACATATCCTGTAGCAAGACTAAGGTTAAATAGCAGTTGTATATATGGGTCCAGCCCCTTCTGGAGTTCACATAGCATGCAACTGGAGATACCAGCAGGTCCCATGGATGCTGTGTACTTGTCTTTGCTGAGTGTGGCTCTCACATGGACATCCAAGATGACAGTGAGGTTACATACAGCAGTGATAACTATCTTGTTTTGGGGGTGAGGGAGGGGTAAATCGCACTGAAGCTGTCCGCCGGAATGTTGCCAATATCTGTCAGGTCACTGGAATATATGTTGTTGTGTACCAACTCTGAGCATATCCGAGGGTTCACAACCAGGTGTCTGACATAACTGAAGAAAGCAGTGTGGTTACCTTCATTGTCTTTGGTGATTTATGTCCCCAAGTTGACCTTGCATGTCTTTATGAGATAATGTAGCTTTCTACTAGTGCTGATCACAGCTGTCTTCCCTTTTGGAGATGTAGCTCTGTCTTGCATTAGTAACCCTCATCTGTCATACAGTTTGTTTATAGCTGGGGTCCACCAGACAGGACACTTCCCCTTTGTGGAGAGGGTCCTGTTTTCAGTTGTGATTGTATGGTCCATGCTGTCTGACATCTAGCTAAGGGGAGGTCATTCTGGTTCTGCAGTTATCTTTCATCAGCATTAGAAATGACCACAACAGCCCCTGTGGGGTGTACCTCATGCACACACATCCAGCACCTGTAAAGTCCACAACAGTACCTCACCAGGAGTATGACAGAGCTGGAACACATGTAATGTGTAGTCTGATTAAACAGAGTGCAGCTCCACACACTGCCATGCTGTCCACCCAGATGCAAGCTGTGCCTGATGTAGAAAGCCATGTCCAAGCTGGAATCAATGCACATGCTGCACCTTGTACAATCTGAATGGCAGGGAGCTATGCACATGAGGGACCTGAACCCCAGCACTGACATATATAGGACAGGCTGTACTGCATTATCCAAAACACAGAAGCCACCCCACACATGAGTAAACTACCAGTACAGGTTGTCCATAGAGACACTGGTTGAGTCCCTCAACAGGAATCCTAATGAGTGGATGGGAGATGGGAGGTTTACCCTGGGTATCAATGTTATGTCACAGGTAGACAGAGGCACAGTATACTAAACAAGACATATGACATGTCGAACTACGCTACAATGTGTTGATGGACAAACACATTCTCCGACTAGCATTAGGTCAAGATACCTCTTGAACACAGCCAGCAAGGTGCTCTGCCTCAAATGGACCAGGATTGTATTCCACAGCATAGGGAGTCTCCGAGTGATAACTCCATCCCTCCAACATGTCCAACATACATCCCTGCTAAGGTGTAAGTCACCTGCACTAGTGGTTCAGGTGGATCTTCTGAGTCTGAGGTGGAGCATGCCCATTAATCTCTGTTTGGACATGGCCTCGCATGTCAGGCACATGTCACCTCTAAGCAGACGGTATGTGAGTGAATAGAGTGTGAGTGTCGCCAATCTGGCAGCATATGACAGCTGTTGGGGTTCCTTGATCCTTTAGGTGGGGGACAGTCAGGGTGTCTCCAATTGCTGCAGATGTTGTGTGAGATACAGCCAGAATAGGGCATTCGACTCGATCACCGGTCTGATAAGTGAAGAGTACAGGGGAACAATGACCCACTAGATCTGGATGTGAATCCCAGCCTGATCAGGTGGGCAATGTAGAAGGTCTTCCTAGCCACTTTAGCAATGTGAGTCTCAGAAGAATGGCGACTGTTAACCTGGGTCCCCAGGTCCATGATAACCTCCTCTGTGCTTAGAGGATTGCCACCTATATGGTAGCTTGGGGTCACCTTGCTTTTCCTGAAGGGTATGTCTACACATGTTGTGCACTCTGACTTCAGGCCATGGCCCTGGCACCAGCTATCAGTTACTGTGAGTCCCTTCTGAAGGATATCTGTGTGTGATGCACTGTCCACTATGGTGCCCAGTGTGCAGTCATCTGCTAACATTGTCATCCAAAGTCTTCCCATGTTGGCCTGTACTTCTGGGAAGTACATGACAAACAATGGGGGCCAAGGACTGAGCCCTGTGTGACACCACCTGTGACCAGCCTGGAGTCTAACATAGTGCCAGCAACTCTAACCCTGTGGGTCCCGTCCTTAAGCCAGTTTGCAACCCATCTTGTGACATATGGGTTTACATTTCAGTTGTTAGGGTTTTCCACAATACCTGAGTGGGGTATTGTGTTGAAAGTGTTTGCAAGGCCAAGGTAGGCTGTATGGACTGCCTTTCCCCAACAATGGCCTAAGTGACCAATTTGAAGATGTCAACCCAGTACAAAAGGCATGATCTGCCCCTGACCAAGCCAAAATGGGATGGGTACAATGTCTGCATGTCCCCTATATCTTTGTTTATGAGCTCAATTATGATCCTCTCCATAGATTTGCAGACTACACTTGTTAAGCTTATGGGGCAGCAATTAACAGGGTCTGTAGAGGCACTGCCTTTGTGCAGATGTGCACAACTGGACCCTAACCAGGCTGTTGTGCACACTATGGAAATGTAAAGCAGTGATAGGACTAAAGCCCAGGATACTGACCACCACAGTGAAAGTACTGAAACACTACACTAGACAGCGCTACAGTGTTAGGTCAGTATGAACGGATGTTGACAATTGTGTGCAAAGTATCCCATGCAAAACCTGCAGGCACAGTATACTCCCTGTTTTGTTCACACAAAAAGCATTCGGACAGTAACTACACAACATGACACAGAACACACAACCATAAACTTCAGGTATTTGTTGAAGGTCACACTCATCCACAAATGTGATGGGCTGCAGAGTTCAACATATGTAAAGCCCACACTGGGCATGCTCACACACTTAGATAAATGAGACATCTTTCACACAACATGCCACGGGAAGGCTGAACTGGGCATGCTCACACACTTGGTCCAAATGTTACCCCTAGCAAATGTGAAAACACACCAGAGGATGCTCATCCCCCTTTCTAGACACTGATCATGTAAGCACCCTATAAGTATATTGGAGAAAAGGATTCTCTCAGTAATCCGAATAGTGCGCCGTGCTAATGCGTCCATCTTTAGTGTCATAACATAGTTAGGTAGGGGTTTGAATCCAGCAGGTGGCAAGTGTGTGTGAAGGGAGGTAAGTGTGTATGAAAGAAACATCCCTTTTGGCAACTGGGAAAACACACCACAGGATGATCATTCCACTTTCTAGACTCTGATGATGTCAGCACCCTATAAGTATATTGGAGAAAAGAATTCTCTCTGTAATCCGAATAGCGCGCCGTGCTAATGCGTCCATCTCTAGTGTCATAACATAGTGAGGTAGGGGTTTGAATCCAGCAGGTGGCAAGTGTGTGTGAAGGGGTGTAAGTGTGTATGAAATAAACATCCCTTTTGGCAACTGGGAAAACACACCACAGGATGATCATTCCACTTTCTAAACACTGATGATGTCAGCACCCTATAAGTATATCAGGGGAAAGGAAATTTCCCAGTAATACGAATAGCTCGCTGTGCTAATGCGTCTGTCTCTAGTGTCATAACATAGTTAGGTAGGGGTTTGAATCCAGCAGGTGGCAAGTGTGTGTGAAGGGGGGTAAGTGTGTATGAAAGAAACATCCCTTTTGGCAACTGGGAAAACACACCACAGGATGATCATTCCACTTTCTAAACTCTGATGATGTCAGCACCCTATAAGTATATCAGGGGAAAGGAAATTCCCCAGTAATGCGAATAGCACGCTGTGCTAATGCGTCCGTCTCTAGTGTCATAACATAGTTAGGTAGGGGTTTGAATCCAACAGGTGGCAAGTGTGTGTGAAGGGGGTAAGTGTGTATGAAAGAAACATCCCTTTTGGCAACTGGGAAAACACACCACAGGATGATCATTCCACTTTCTAAACTCTGATGATGTCAGCACCCTATAAGTATATCAGGGGAAAAGAAATCCCCCAGTAATGTGAATAGCTCGCTGTGCTAATGCGTCCGTCTGTAGTGTCTTAACATAGCTAAGTAGGGGTTTGAATCCAGCAGGTGGCAAGTGTGTGTGAAAGGGGGTAAGTGTGTATGATTCATATATCCCTTTTGGCAACTGTGAAAACACACTACAGGATGCACATACCCCTTTCTAAACGATATCACAATTATGTATGGCTTTTGATTACAGACATGCCATGTGTGTTGTGCACACACAGAATGCCCATGTGTGTGGGTTGTCCCTCACAATAATGCATGACATTGATTACACCGGTTATGGCAATGAACACATGCTGTATGTGTGTGCCAAATACACATATGTACCTGTGACTTTCAATAGTTACCATGTGTGATGCCTGCCACATGTGAATACATGGTATTTGCACAGGGTAACATTATGACCGTGGTCTTCTGTGCAGATGCTGCATGTGGGATGTGTATATACAGTGTGAGATGTAGATGCTATCAGCCTAGTAGTGAGGGATGCACACCTGGTCTGGGGCATAAAGTCTACATGTTGTTAATGTACAGGAGCTGCATGTTCTCACCTGTTGGGGAGTGGTAAGACAGTATTCCATAGCAATGCAGTGACTGCATGCTAAGAACCATTCAGCTAGGGTGTTGTAGCTACACTTATTCATTAGCATTCATTAATTTGTCGGAATCCCTGGTGAGGGTCTGATGCCAACCAAGGTCAGGGATCTACCAGCCTGTGTCACTTGCTCAGTGATCCCTTCCATGTTCCCTATCACGTATCCCAGTGAGCGACATCCCACATCAGCTGTGGTGGCATGGACAATGACTGAGTCATGTGTCCATGCATCTGACTGACTTGTATGTTGTTGTTACAGTTTGGCCATGTGTTTCCATCTCATACATGTGATGTACATCAATGGGTAGGGATAGGGTTGACTGTGTACATGTGGCAGCTGTGACATTACTACATGACACACATATTCCACAACTGTACCATAGAGGTGACTGACAACTGACCTTTGCACATGCTACCGAGTATTGAGATTACATTGGTGATTGACAGCACATAGGGCCAATGGTGAAAAAGAGACATAGGTCCATAGGTTCGTACAGGGATATCTGCCCAGGGCATGTATCCACCTAGCCAGAATGTGCGTGCCTTTCAACATGCATTGTGAATCTGTCTTGCTATGCCCTTTTCCAAGGTTAGTATACTGTGCCTCTTTCTCACAGTGACACATAAGTGATACCCAGGGTAACCCTACAATGTCACATCCAGTCATTAATATCGCTCTTGAAGATAGTCACTGAGTCAGTCTGCCTAACCTCTATTGGGATAATAATCAGGAATGAAGGGAGCCTCTGAGTTGTGAATGTGCCCCTCCACCATGTCCTATGTATATCACTCCTGAGGTTCAAGTATTTCCAGCGTGTATCCTGGTGGGATCTGGATATTCTGAGATGCAGCATGGCCATTACATGAGGGTATGACCTGGCCTTCTATGTCAGGCACAGATTGCCTATGAAGAGGCAGTATGTCACTGAGTAGAGCTGCTGCTACTTTAACCAGTCAGTATGTGGCATCTGTTTGAGCACTTTGATCCCCTTGTTGAGGTACATATGTGGTAGCCCCAGTTGCAGCAGGTGTCTGGTAAGGTGCATGCCGACAGGTTCATCATAGTCAATTATGGGCATGATGAGGGATGAGTAAAGGGGCACAATGTCCTCCCTGGCCTACATGTGGATCCCATGATGATGTGGCCCATATAACATGCTTACCTAACCACTTTGTCCATGTTGTTGTCAAATGGTAGAATGCTATCAACCTGCGTACCCCAAGGTCCATAATTCCTTGGTCTGCACTTACTGGATTAATACATATGTGGTACATTGTGGTCACTTAGTGTTTGACAAAGGGGATGACTATACTCTTTCTGTCATTCACGTTGAGGCCATGGCTGTGGCACAAGTCATGTGTTTGCAAGAGTCCCATTTGGAGGATGCGTGTGTTAGCTGTTGAGTTGATTATGGTGTTCGGTCTGCAGTCACCTGCGACTTGCTGAGCCACAGTACTTCCATGATGGCCTGTACCTATGACAAATATATAATGAACATGACAGCTGCTAGGGCTGTGCCTTGTGGGACACCACTTGTACCAGGTTGGAGGCTGACATGGCTCCAGCAATTCTACCATGTGTGTTCTGCCCTTGAGCCACTGTGCAATACCCATAGTGACATAGGGGTTATTATGTACACTGGTGAGCTTCCCTAGAATGCACAAGTGGGGTACTGTATCCAAGGCTTATGCAAGGTCCAGGTAGGCTGTGTGGACCTCCTACCCCTTGACAGTGGCCTTGGTGACTGTTTCAAACAAAGCAAACAGGTTTGATAGGCAGGATTTGCCATTGACAAAGCCAAACTGTGTATGGTGACATGTCTGTAGGTCCACAATATCTAGATATGTGAGGTTCATGATGATCCTTGCCATAGCTTTGCAGACAAAGCTAGTCAAACATATGGGGCGAGTAGTGTCCAGGATCCGTGACAGCACCACCTGCATGTTGAGGGACCACTGTTGCTGTATGCCACTCTCTGGCCACATATCGTGTATTAAGGCTGGGATTGAACAGTGGTGTTATGTCTGGGTGTAGCTCTTCTTGTGGTTCATGTAGGACACAGCCTGGGACACTGTCTGGTCCCATTGATGCAGTGTTTATTGCTTTGGGAAGGGCATCTCTTACCTGAGCATCTGTGATGTCAGGGGGGGAAGCACTGTGCTGCGAGACATATGTTCCCTTTGGTGTGGTGGGAGAGAAGGCAGCATTGAACCTGTCCACTAGGATGATGGCAATGTCTGTGTGTTTTATATTTTGTGTGACATATTGTATTACCTCTGAGCATATCTGGGTAGTACCACTCAGGTTACTAACATAACTACAGGCAGCCTTGTGATTATCCTCAGTGGCTTGTGGAATCCTCTCTCAAAGATGGCCTTAGACAATCATATGGGTGCCTGTAGTTGTCATCCAATACTCATCAGTGGTACCTTCACATTTTGGGAGGTTGTTGTATCATGTAGTGGCACCATCCTTCTATTGTATAGTGTGTTTATGGCTGGTGTCCGGCACCCAGGACATCTGCCTTTGGAGAATTGGGTCATGCTTTCATATGTGGCTTCATGATCCATGCATTCCTGAATGTGTCCACAGAATGACTCTATACAGGTATCTGCAGTCTGGTCCATATTTTCAACAGGCCTTGGGCCTTTGAAGGTTTCCACATCATTTATGAGGGGTGTGCACTTGCTTGACATGAGCTGTTGACAGACGTGCAGCCCTCCAGACAGAGCAAGGGAGGGTCACAGTCAGCTACCTGTTGGGACGTACCTCCCTGGACCACATGGAAAGAGACACAGAGGAGCTCTTACAGCACCCTCTCAAACTCAGGTCTCCCACACAGCCTTCATGCTGACACAGGAGAGTTTAGATTACTCTGCAAACACCATCATACTGGGTGATGCCAGCTACCCAAACATAGACTGTGAACATTACACAAGCCACAATACCCAAGCTCTAAGGTTCCCATTGATCGGACATTCTTTGGCTATGGAACAGGTAACCAACCTTCCCACAAGAGGGGCAGATATAGTAGAGCTGATCTTTACAAACATGAGTACAGACTGCTCACCACTGGGAGTATATCCCTCATTGTTGCAATCAAACCATATACTAATCACACTGGAGTTCTGGATCCCCCACATATGCAAACCACCAACACATCGATGTGTGTGTGGGAAATGTCCCTATTAGCAACCGTGACAGTATGGTACAGGATGCAGATCCCCCTTTTGAAACAGTGATGATGTCAGGACTGTATAACTATATCACCTGTAGTAAAGTCCTCAAATAATTTGCATAGCGCGCTCTGCTAATGCGTCTTTCTTCAGTGTCATAATGTAGTTAGGTAGGGGTTTGAATCCTGCAAAGGGAACGTATGAGTGTGGTTTATGTGTGTGCGCTATGCTGGGAGGGTTAACTGCCTTTTGCCAACTGGGAGAACACACTACAGGGTGCACATCCCTCCTCCTACACACAGATGATGTCAGCACCCTCTAAGTACAGCATTAGTAAGAATTTCTCCAACTACTGCAAATAGCACACTCTGCTAATGTGTCTGTTTCTACTGTCATTGCACAGTTAGGTATGGGTTTGAATCTTGCAAATGGAAAGTATGTGTTTTACTGTTGGTGGGGTTAGTGTGTGTGCACAATGATGGGGTGGGATGTGGCTTTTGCCACATGGGGCTATGCACTGCAGGGTGGTCATTACCCTTAACAAGCAGTGATGTTGATAGCACCCTATACAAACAAAACTACAAAACAGAAGGTGGTGGTACTGATAACACATGTAAGGTAACACTTCTTCAAGTAATGTCCACAAAACGGAGTAGGATAATCAAACAATTCTTTTATTCTATACAGACAACATGACAACAGACAACTAACTGCCAGTACTCAGTATAGTGTTACATGCTACTGTAACACGCACATGTACCGAATATACCTAGATAGTGTTCTGAAGCCTGAATGTGGCAAGTGTGTGGATGTGGGATGTGTCTGTGTGTGCATTTCCGTATGGGAAACATGTTTGCTGTGGCAATCAGGGTACTACAGTACCTGATGCACATTACATCTTCCAACTGATGAGGTTGCCTGAACCCTGTGAGTACAGGTAGAGAAGGGGATGCCAGTAGTAAACAACATAGTGCACTTCTGAAATGTGTATCTGTCATGTATCAACAGCTACTCATGTAGGGTGATAAATAATGGGAATGGCAGGTGAGTGTGTGCATCTGTGTGGGTAGCAGGGTGTGTATAGATGCATGTGTGACAGAAGAGATACATGTAGCTGAATCTACATAACAGCACAAGATGCGCATTGCCATAGTCAATGTTAGCATGTGATGGTGTGCAGCTGGTACACTTTGTTAAGTAGTATGGGTGCAGATAACAATTGAGGACATTCATACAGTTACTGCAGCAGGACTGCTGGGATATACACACATTTATACTGCAACAGTCAACAGTTACCAACATGTTACTACTTATACACATCTATGTAGTCACCCTGTGCATCAGCAACGTGTTTACCTTTACCTGCACTGATGTTGTAGTGTGCAGGAGGTGGCACAGTGTCATCATATGCACAGGATGTGGGTTAGGTATGCCCAAGCCAGCCACTGGTAACACCAATTGACATGTGTGTATGTGTGTTTGTGAGGGGCAGCAGTACAGGGTGGACCGTTGTTGGTGCAGTGTGTGTGTGTATGTATTTGCCCTAGGTGTTAGGTTTCCAGGTTTCTGCATGTGTTTAAGCACGCACACAGTCCCACATAATGGCTGCCATGTACAGGGTTTTGTGGACAGCCACAGACTGCACCTGTCAGGTCATCCAGATCAGTGTCTGTGGGCAGGGACACGGTACCTGTGCCTGGCAGGGGTGCTACGGGCCGTATCCGGTACTAACCCAGACTGGGTACTGTCATCGGAAGCAGGGGTGTGTTGACTGGACACAGTTCCCTGTTGGGACTGTCCAGAGTCACGTGCACTTGGTCTCCTGGGGCGTCTGGATGACAGCACAGACCCAGCATTGCTGGGGCTGGTGCTGGCACTTGAGGCCTGAGTGGGCCTGTTGTCGCCCATGGCCACTGCCAGCTGGTGCTCTTGCTGGCATACGCCACGCCGGCCGCAAACGCACACCATCGCCCTGGCCCATGGACATCTGGTTGTGGAGCAGCTGTTCTATGCCCCCACAACGTCTGTCAATGACATCTGTGAAGTTACGGATAACATTCGCAACATCATGCATGCCGTCTGTCATGGCTATGCGACATGCTCTCAGCTCCCTCAGACCCTGTCTGGTGTACCTTTCCATACGTGCCTGTGCCTGCATGACAGTTCTAAACATAGTGGAGGTTGACATACCTCCTTGGGCACGTCGGCCAGAGGCAGTACAGCCACGGATGCCCCCACGAGAACCCATGGGCGACTGTCTGCGTGGTACCATTGGAGGCCTCTGCACATGGCTGCCTTGTGAGGATGCATGTACCACAGGTACCACATTACCCTGATCTATGCCCACTGCTGACTGTCCATCACCTAGGGACAATGGTGACAAAGGATGTAACGGCAGGATGACTGTGCGCATTGACGGGGTTGAAAGCTGTGTACTGTCAATTGGCTGACCAATGGCGGACCCAGACACACCTTCCTGCACCATTACAGACATTTCATCATCATCAGTACCTGGGGCACAAGATTCAGGTTCTCTGCTGCAGGTCACCAGAGCAGCACCAGAACCTACGGGAGGAAAACATGGAACACAGATTACAGTCTCAATACATATTTGAAAAAGATGCACTTCAATACTAATGCACACATTCAGAAATGGACACATGCACTCATGGACACTAACACACATGCACACTTGGGCACAGGCACACTTGCACACATGCACACCCCACAGTAAACACACACATCAGTACCGTGTTACACTACTCAATTTACTACCTGTCAATTACAGTTATTGTGAACACAGTCACCAGCATGTCTACTACAGAGTTACACTACTCTTCCTAGTTTTATAAATTGTTTTACAGATAATTTTAAAAAGACTCACCAGCATGTATGGCCTGCCTCATTGCTACATGGGAGGGACCTGGAAGTGTGAAGAGAGTAATGTCAGTGGGCACATGTGTGCCATTCATTTTGCACATGATACAGTACAGTAGTACACTAGTTCCCTTATACACATCAGCTGCACATCATGTCTGTATATATATCATGATGACAGATACATACCACATGCACACCTTATGCGTGCATGAAGTAACAGCGTACAGAACAGTCATATGTACATACCAGGAGTTAACTCTAATCTCACCCTTACCTCTCTTCAAACGTCAACTCAAACTGTACTTCCAAACCCACTGGCTTTGTTCTTCTTGGAGTCCAGGCTAACGTCCCTCTCCCTACCCTCTCTTCACCTTTAACCTCTCATTGTGCATAGAAACTAGCTTCTACCCTGTTTCTTTCACCTTAATGTCCTTCTATGCTCTGACCTACTTCTCCCATCCCTCCCACCTCCTCTTGACTGTCTTCCTTCTTTTCCTCACTTCCCTTCTTGACTCCTGCCTCTTCCATATCATTGTATCTGTCATACTCCTTCTACTTCTCTACCCTTCTGAGCCCTAACTATTATGTATATGGCTTTTGCCTTATTGCATAACCATTATGCTTTAGGTAGGATTGCTTTGAAACCAACGGTACATTGTGTATGATTCTAAAGTGTTTGACTTCCTTACATGTATGTTGATTTAATTAACAGGCTGGTGTACAATTCTATTATGTTGGCTGTCTGTAATGACAACTTGTCTGCCTGCCTTTATTACGTTATGTGTGGAGCTTTTCTCCACAGGCCTCTACTGAAAATGAACTTATATCCAGCTAGACTATCTGGGTCAACAAATGTAAAAGTAATAACAATAAATGAATATGGCATCTTACCTGCACGCTCGCTGTCTTGCTGCTGTGTGGATCCAACCTCCATCAGGATGCATGATGGTTGCTGTTGTTCTGGGGCTGGATCCACAACACTTAGCAGTAGCCCCTCCTGTCTGGTGAGGGGGGGATGTGTGGCCACCCCCCCACCTGTGGCAGCCTGTTGCCTGCGGATATCTGCAGCATGCTGGCGGACATTTCTTATCAAATCACTGCAGTGATGTCTCACCTGCTCATATGTCCTATCATGCATGCCAACATCATTTATCCTGCTAACAAGGTTTTGCCACAGTGCAGACCTCTCCTGCTGATTCTGGGTGGTGCGTGAGAACAGGATGGCATAGTCATGCACCAGGCTCTGGTGGATCACGTCATCCTCTGCAGCAGAGTAGGCAGGATTCCGTTTAGGTGCCATGTCTATCTGGAAAGGTACACAAACAGGTTATCAGCATAGTATCTCAACAATACATGTCACACATTCTATACAGGTAGTGTTAACTTCTACTTATTACTGATTGGTTAAAACCTGATTACAGTGTAGCTATCATTCTATGTCATTTGTACTAAGTACTTGGCCTTCAGACCAGTTGTTTTACATTAGGGAGGTTGGTGGCAAGCACTGTGGTGGCAGGACACATATCTTTCATCCATTGAAGTTGGGAACTGCTGATAGTGGGCCCAGTGTACAAGTGTATTACTTCTGGTATGGGCAGTTGGCCTTCAGGCCAGTTATTTAACATTAACGAGGTTTGTGGTCTGCACCCATGTGTGACAATAGGCTGTACTCTGCCATTCATAGCTGGGGACATCTGGTTTCGGGTTTATAGTGCCTGCATATCTGAGCTGTATCTTACTGACATTGCTACACCTTGTTTGTTCTAGCAAACACTACATCCAGGCCTCCTGCATCTACCTTTGTTTATATGCTTGTTATCTGTTAGCTTGTTATTTCACTGGTATGCTACATCCACATAGTACACATCTTTGCAACACATCTGTGACTCACTACTGTTATCTGCATTGCTTACTGTACGTACTTCCATGTTACACATGACAGCAAGTGACTGCTTGTCATTGTTGCATTTACTTCATTGTGACATATTGCACTTAGGTTACCTGGCATTTGCTCACTGACGCTTTTATATCAGTCAGCAGTTGTAGGTAATGTCAGTACACCCTCACTCCCCACTGGACCTTGTTTTCAATCATTAGTGATTACAGAGTTCACAATAGTATTCTAGCATGTCCAGAGGTCAGTTGTCAGTTCCCTCCTCAGTCCAGCTGGTGAGTGTGGTACTCCAGAGACAATGTTAGAACAGATGCATGTACACAGACAACCCCCACCTCCTAACAACAAATTCAAACTCATGTGAGTGATGCAACCATATACCAGACTGGAGGCTAGGCTCTGTCTACTCAATACCGCCATAACCAGTCACGTGGCAAAGGGGATCACTCACTACACTTCCAGTCTCATGTAGACCTACCACAACAGCGGACCTAACACATGATCACACATGATCATACTTGTAGGCTCAGACCACAGCTCTGCCTATGCAGCAGAGACCTCCTAAGCAGACATCCAGGCAACCACTACCACATAAACGAACATGTGCAACACATATCACACAAAGCCAATGTGCTGAACACTCACAGCCATTAACAGTTAACAACACACCTCATACACCTGTACTAGGTGCCTCTATCATCAGGCACACTCACATCACGTTCACCAGGCTTAACGAGGTGAGGGTCACGGTGTGCAGCCTGTCAGGCACTATGAACTGCCACATAACACAAACATTCAGGTAACCCCAAGGCAGGTACAGGTATGACTCAGTCAATGTCCATGCTGCTGTGAATGGCCTGACACATTCCTCCCTGGACTACATGACATGAGACATTACAGAGCTCTCTGAGCACGAGCCGAGACAGTTTGACCCTGACCTTGAGTAGCATCCTACCCTCACCTAGAACAATGCCACAATATCAAGGCACGATGATCCCTTCCAACAATTGACTGACATACTGGTGTCATTCACAGGTGTGCCAATGCCTGCCATCTTGGGGTGGTATGCTTTGCTAGGGACAGCTTGCACCTGTCACCACAGTCCTATTGACATTTGGCGGAGCCTCCTGCTACACCCATAGTGCCTGTATTAGGCAAGGCTCATAAGGCAAACCCACATCCATTTGTATCACAAAGGATGAGGAAGTAAGAGTGATGCTACTCAACACTGGACGTCTAGACCCAAGGATGCACGCACCCAAAACCCTACCTAGCATTCTGGACATCGATATCTGTGCAGTAACATGAACCTGTTTCAGGTTTCACAGGAGCACACCAGTACTACCACGTTATAGCTGTTACCATTCTTGTCGGCCACAACACTTGAACAAGGGAGGCGGAGTATCAGTATTCAATGCAGATTCCCACCCCTCCACATTGGTGACAAATTACAACATAGGTGTTAGGCCATTGAGTACAGAAGACGTGTTGGGGACCTGGGGAAGAAACATGGTAGCGGTCTGTCATTTGTCTACCACATGGCCAACGTGGATTGACAGACATGTTATATAGCCCAGCTAATCATGACTGATTCACATGTATGGCAGGGGAGGTCATTGTGCCTCTGTACTCATCCATCATCAGGCCTATAATTGCGTACAATGCACCTTTTGGGATGTACCTAACCAGACACCTACAGCAACTGGTACAGGACAACAGTACATCATCAAGGGGATGCAATGGCTCACACAGATGTCATATGCTGCCCAGGTAAAGTGAATCCAGCTGGACTCAGTGGCATACTGCCTGTTCAGAGGCAATCTGTGCATGCCATATACAGCCATGTCCTACCTAGCAGTAATGAACGTGATGCACCTCAGGCAATCAGAGTCCCATACAGCCACATGCTCAGGAGAGCTGGACCTCAGCACTGACATACATGGACATGCTGGAGGGGCATATTCCTAACCGAGAGGCTCCCTTCACTCTGTAATGAGCTCACACTACTGGTTAGGCAGAGTACTAATTGACTCTCTTCCATAGGAATCTGGATGAGTGGATGGAGATCATAGTTGTACCCCAGGTATCACTTCTATGTCGCTGTTAGACAGAGGCAAAGTATACTAAAGTTGGACAAGGGCATAGCAGCATAAGTTGTGATTGGGTGGCAAAAGACAAACACATTCTACTAGGCTTACCAATGCCCTAGGGCAAATAGCCTAGTATGAACCTATGAACTGTTCATTCTCAACTGTTCGAGCTCATTACAGAGTGAAGGGAGCCTCTCAGTTAGGAATTTGCCCCTCCAGCATGTCCATGTATGTTCTATTCAGTCGCTTACCGCTTGCTCAGAGGTGACCTTTGCCCAACATACAAGGCCATGTCAAACCCAGATTTGATGAATATGCTTCACCTAAAAAACCTAGATCCATCAGAGCCACAAGGGCGAGAGACTTAAACCTCAACACGGCTATTAATAGGACATGCTGGAGGGATAGATTCATCACCCAAGGACTCCCTATGCTGTGGAACAAAATCACGGTATATGTGAGGCAGAGCACCTCGCTAGCCTTGTTCAAGAGAAATCTTGACCAATGGATGGGAGATCGCAGATATACCCCAGGGATTACCTCCGTGTCACTGCTCGACAGAGGCACAGCAAAATAATGGGTATGGTTCCCCATACTAAAGGGGTGGCGTAAGCCACAAAACGATGGGCTAGGCTTGTAAATGCCCTCGGGCAGATAGCCTAGTATGAACCTATGAACATGTGTGTACTGCTATAGTACATCTGCCATATGTTGCATGTGTGTGTGTTGTGGGGATGCACAGGTAATGGCCAGATACTTCTGCACAGGTGACACGTCTGACACATTCTGGGTGTTCATTCATACATACTGGATGTGTGCTGCCATCCAACCCTGTGATGTGGACACACATTACTCAGCCTGGATATACATATCTGAACAACACCACAAGCACAGTACACTACCTTGCTATGTATGCATGTTATTACACAGTTATTCAGTAGTTATGACAGTGATGCTATCCATGCAGCCCACTGGGCCAGTGGAAGCCACAACACACACCGCCAGCACCTTTGCATATGCGTACCACAGACATCCCACATACTGCATGTACTGTGCACACAGTTATCTAACCCAGAACAACTGCACACCACTTATTAATCCTGTCCAGTGGACTACAGATACAGGCATATTGTATAACAATAGTAGGAGGCTACTGCAGCACAGGGCAGATTCACATGACGGAAGGCATCTGTTGTCTGCAGTGTTAAGATGCTTCACATTCATCAAATGCACAGATATTGCCAACATTGTTGCAGACAGTTTAGGTGCAGGTACCCCCCCCCATTGTCCTACACACGTGTTATTAGTTATCCCAGATGACTGTAACCTCCCTATCCTCTCACATGTCCAGGTGAGAGCCACCCTCATCATTGCAGAACACATATCATCACTGTTACGAAATGGTATCCCTGGATGTGTGCTACATTCACCCCTGGAGGACATAGCACCACATGACAGACTGATATTAATCCCTGGCCATACTACAGGATATGTACCTGAACAGTGCCATACATACACAGTGGTCCCACACCAATGAGGAGGAACCTCTACTGACCCTGGGAACTACTGCATCATATGCACAACTGGCCTTGTGTTCTAAGCTATGGAAGTGTTAGTTATGGCCCACATGTACAACAATATTACATATGTTTATATTTCATGACTATGTACACACAACCTATCTCATGGACATACCTATAGATAGTGAACTATGATACATTTGGAGGTGTCACAGTATACACAGGATTAACCTGCTACTTTGCATTACCTGTGTTTGTGGCAGCTGTTGGTGTGTCACTGGTGCTGCTTGAAGTTTGCTGCTGCTGCTGGTTTTGCTGCTGGCTGTCTTTATTTCTGTTTTGTTCTCTCTCTGTCTCTCTCTCTCTTTCTCTGTCGGTTTTTTGCAATGAATGTATTGCATGAGTGTAGTGTGGGTACTCATTGCTTTTGTAGGTATCTGCATAGGTCCATGTGATGGCCTCTGCACCAATTGTAAGGCAGCATTTGCTAATTGCATGCAGCTGGGTGTGTACTGATTGCATGTCTCACTGTGATTTCAGGACACTGCTATAAAAGGGTATGTGAGATAGGCGTTGCCCTTTCAGATTGTAGGGCGTGGACCATGTTGGTATGCTGTTGACAGTGTTTTGTGAGTGTGAAGGTTAGTACATCTACCATGCTTCATGCTGTGTTGTAGATTCAGGTTGCTGCATTTATCTTGCCTGTTCCCTATAGTGAGTGTGTATGCATACTGACACCTACAACTATATGTCATATGTATTGCTATATAAATATATATATATATATATCTGTGTACATATACATACTTTCATATATGTACATTAGTTGACATTATTGGGTACAAGCTAACAATTAGCATGGCTGTTTCTGTTAACACTACACTAGTATGGGAACCCAGTAATTGGGACTATAAAAGTCTGCATGACATGCTTTGGGTAGTAGACATACTATATTGCCTTTATCTTCATTCATACTATTACGTGTTCCACTTATTTAGCACTATATTCCTGTATGAGAGTCATGGCTTAGTGGTAGGTCATACAGACTAGTGTTACAATGGTCTTGTGGTAGGGCCTACTAGTATGCTCATATTCTGCTTTTGAGTTGAGTATAGGGCCTATCAATCAAAGTGCTGGAGGCACCTTTAAGCAGTTAAAGGGCTTTGTAGGTCTCACAGGAGCCAGGCTGTGTTGCAGATTCTGGTTGCTGCATATATCTTCACTATTTCCTGTAGTGAGTGTGTATGGCTACTGAGACCTACAACTATATTTCATATGTATTAATATATATTTATATATATGTATGTGTAGATATACATACCTTCACATATGTACATTACCTTACATTATTATGTACAAGCTAACAGGTAGCAGGGCTGTTTCTGTTCACACTGAACTAGTATGGGAATCCAGTAATTTGGCCATTAAAACTCTACCTGACATGCTTTGGATAGTACATCTCCTATATTGCCTTTATACTGATTCCTACTATTACATGTTATATTTATTTTAGCACTGTGTTCTTGCAAAGCAGGCATGGCTTAGTGGTAGGTCATACAGACTACTGTTACCAAGGTCCTGGGTTTGAGACTGACAGTGGGAATTTTTTACTTTGCAAACTTTCAAACTGAGTACAGGACTTGTCAATCAAAGTGCTGAGGCCACCTTTAAGCAGTTAGAAGGGTAAGTAGGTCACACGGGGTCAGGCTGTGTTGCAGATTCAGGTTGCTGCAATTATGTTCACTGTTTCCTGTAGTGAGTGTGTATGGCTACTGAGACCTACGACTATATTTCATATGTATTAATATATATTTATATATATGTATGTGTAGATATACATACCTTCACATATGTACATTACCTTACATTATTATGTACAAGCTAACAGGTAGCAGGGTTGTTTCTGTTCACACTGAACTAGTATGGGAATCCAGTAATTTGGCCATTAAAACCCTACCTGACATGCTTTAGATAGTACATCTCCTATATTGCCTTTATACTGATTCCTACTATTACATGTTATATTTATTTTAGCAGTGTGTTCTTGTAAAGCAGGCATGGCTTAGTGGTAGGTCATGCAGACTAATGTTACCAAGGTCCTAGGTCCTGGGTTCGAGACTGATAGTGGGAATTTATTTTTCTTAGCAAACTTTCAAACTGAGTACAGGACCTGTCAATCAAAGTGCCATAAAGGCACTTTTAAGCACTTAATGCCAGGTCTGCGCTCGTTTGCTGAGCTCACGCATGCGCACTGGCGGTGAGCTCCGCTAACACAAGCACACCCGCTAATTTCTTTGAAAGAAAAGAAAAAGGGGTGACAGGAAAGTGGTGAAAAGGGGTCACAAAGAGGGTAAGACAGTAGGGAAACAAGCGTGGGATTTGCAGGAGGGATGTAGGTAAGGCCCATAGATGCCCATGTCTTTGGCAGCAACAGCTGTGCATTTCCATGTATTTTGGTGAGACATTAGAAACCTTTCACCCCTGAGAGAGGTGTCAGGACAGCATTAATAGTTGTTGTAGAGCCAATTGTAATTAACTGTTTCAATGTCAAGCAGACATGTGTGCGACATGGACAGCTATGTATGGGGCGTAATTTTTTTGTGGGTACAGAGTGCCCTTTTTTTTTTTTTTTCAGGTGAGAGTGGTATGTCAGGTGAAGGAAGTCGGTATAGCTGGGGAGGTAGGTTGGGTAGGTTAACAGACAAGACAGACAAGACGCATATAGGGGCGGTGTATGACACACGTGGGGGGGTTACACAATTGAGGTTGGGATTTCCAAGATGCATGAGCCCACAGATGGCAACAGTGGAACTGATATCCCCACCCATAGGCAGTTGCCACTGTTCCTTCACAGCCCAGGACGGGGCTGTGCTGGGGGCTGTGTAGGCGGGGCAATGGCCGGGGCCATTAGCTGTGCCACACGAGCCTCGAGCTGGCGTAGGGGCCCAAGAACAGTGTCTTGGATCTCCCTTCGCACCACAGACTGGACACCGCGGAGGGTGAGTGCACGAACCCCTCCGGCCACACTTGCAGAGGGGGGACGGGCCCCATCCCCTGCAGTGCTTCCACCCGAAGGTGGCACAGGGCCACCGGAGGGGGTCCGCCTGGGCACTAGTGCCAGGTGCAGTCACCAGCTGAGGTGGGAGAGGTGGGTCCGCTGGGACCTGCCTTCCCAAGCGTTCTAGGTTTGTGAGTAGTTATGTTAGTTTGGGTTAGTGGCATTGTATTCCATTCAGATTAGTTGTAACAGCATGCATTGGTATTCCCATCAAACAAACACCCAGATATTAACACCATTGAACAAGGGGCATATCAATATCACATGCATTATTTGAACAGAAATACACAGTCAAACAACATGCAGGGTTGATTAATGGCAACAGGCCATCAGATTTGCAGGTATGAACAGGGCACATGCACGAACAGACATGCATATATTTTTGAAACGGACAAATGTCCATGATTAATGAAATGTTCACATACCATTATTTAGTGGGTGTTGTTATATGGAATTATAGGGTTGGGCGGAGATAGAAAGTGATGACACATTCATATGTTACACATTGATTTACATTTATAATAGGTACACAATTAAGTTGAGGCTGATGTTTCAAAATAAATTTTATTTGACTGTCAAGCTACACCTGTTACAAATACATCACTATCCTACTTATTTTGAATCTGATCAGATACATCATCCTGCTACACTTTGATGACAGGACAGGGGACAACTATGGCTGTTTAGTCTGTCAGATAATCATTCATTCTATCTGCAAATTGTTTACTGTGATCACCATATACAGCATTTGGCTAGACATTCCAGATTCTGACACACTGAAATCAGTTTGGTATATTAAGTTGTACTTCCCACATGCATTTAGTTCTGTAGAAACACACTGGGGCTAATATATTCCGGGGTTATTACTACTTTATTTATTCATACATGACCCTTTCTGTCAGTCTCACACTTCCTGCAAATTCACAGTTCAGGTTGCTACTTCTAGGCTTTGTTCACATGTTAGACTAGTGGTGATTCAAACACTTTCCAACAGCCTCACTTCTGTCATGATTCAGCATTTCAACAGGGATATATCTCACATGTGACTACCTCAGATTCTGAAGCTGTACTCTTGAGACTACTGCAGGTTACACTATATTTAATTAATGGTGGGACATCTGTATGACAGCACTGTTTAATTCTATCAATTATATTTCCAGTTACACTTGCATACTGATGAACTTGTTGCAGCCATACCTGCAGACTTTCAAATCTTGCTTGCACATTATATTACTTTTAATCAATACACTGCAGTGTTCTGATGCATGCTACAGTATAATATTTATTTACAAGTACTGGGTGGGGTTACTAACCTGCACGGTGGCGCATCCGCACCAGCCTACGGGCATGCATCTCGCGATTCATAGAGCGGACACCTGCAGCTGTAATACAAAAGAAGTAATATTGGACTACACATCTCCATGGTATCAGCTAGTTGAAATCCTTACATACATAAGTAAAATGTAACTTACTCAGTAGTGGGGCGTTGGGCATATCCCGGGCCTCCTGGATCCATTCGGACAACTGGTCTTGCTTGCGTCGTTTCAAGTCCGCATGGTGGTGATGGACCTGCTCACCAGTGCGTGGAATGCCAGTAGCACTGGTCAGATCACGAACCAACTGGTCCCATGCCTCTGCCCTATATGCTCCCCATGAGACCTGGCCCTGCATGAGTTGGGCCTCGTGATGGTGGACAAGGAGCCAGACCATGTATCTGGACTCCTCAACGCCCCAACGCTGTGCTCGAAAGCAACGTCCCTCACCTACTCCACTCATTCTGACTGCAGCTCTGATCTACAATCGTTTCTGCTGTGTATTATGCCTATGGGGCTTATATATGCCGATTTTCCCGCACATTTCTCTGATTGGCCGTTTTGGAATTGTATCTACTTCACTGAAAATGCTTTATCATGCTCCATTCTGGATTTTATCCCATATATATGCTATTTCTGCATTTCTGGGTATTGCTGTCATGGCTTAGTGGTTTAGTACCTTGACTCTAGTGCATGGTATCCTGGGTTCGAATCTGGCAACTGATTTTTGATTTTCCTGACAGAAATGAGTTGAGACCTGTCAATCAAACATGCCAAAAGCACTTTTAAGCACTTAAAACCAGGTCTGCGCTCATTTGCGCGGAGCTAACGCATGCGCACTGGCAGTTATCTTGTGGGAGCACCGCGCAAACGGTGTGCGCTGGGATAAACTTTAATTGGCTAGTGACACACATGTTCAGCTAAGCACAGCTAGTTGCAAACAGTTTCACTCTGTTAAACCGATGCCTAGCAACAGGCACGCAGTTTACAGCTTTTTAAATACTACTCAGCTACGGGCACTCCGTCTCACAGCAGCTTACCTATCAGTACATTTCTGATTATTTTTGTTATTGTGTTACTTCAGAATATATGCTCCGTTTCATTCCATTTTACAAAAGGGAATACATTTACATGTGTACAATACTGTCAGGGGGCTTTTTAGTGCTTATTTACAAAAAAAAAAAGGTTGTTGTGGGGGCTCGAACCCTGCCTGCCTACTCTTAGGCCGGCAACTCTACCGCTAAGCTATTACTTCTTGGCTTACTTTGCATATTTAGTTCTTATATCCTTTTCCACTGATTGCTAACTGTGATTGCGCTAGTAGCACACCAGCACACGGCACACAGTAGCAAACATTTACGGGGTTTTAAAAAAAAAAAGGTTTTAATTTAATTTTATTACATCTCTTCACTTTATACAGTGATGGTCTATCGGGGCATGTGTTGTGTAGTGTGTTTATGCACATTTCCATGGCCTCTCTCTTGGCTGTTTACTTTCAGCCATTCTAGTCTTCTGGGGGCGTGTCCGCTTGCAGGGCTTAGCCTACAGACACGCTTCTACTCTCTTACACGGACCGTGTAAGAGTTACTAGTGTGATTCAGCATGCCTTATGCACCTCATGCATATGCATGACATGCTGACATCACACAGTTTCACTGCAGCCTCCGTGTAAGAGTTATAACTCTTACACGGAGGCTTCCTGAATCTGGCCCTCTATCTTTATCTTTCATCACCGCAGTCTTAACACTCTCTCAATCAGATTTTGCATACATATGAATTTCTCCTGTCCAGACCCCCTATAGTTTATTTGTATTAAATATAGGTCTCTCCATATTGGCCCAGGTACATTTTCTAGAATGATTCAGATTAAACTTCCTGATCAGGCTGACAAAAGTTCTGTATTTAAAGAATTTTATATCCCACAAGTATGTGATTGTTACTAAGTTTGCTAAATATTACACAGATCTACATGACTCTTCTAACTCAAGTTTAATGTCAGAAGAAAACCATGGTTGTCTTCTTGATGAATCCATGGCTCCCTAATCTGTCCTCTTTTTTTCACTATTCTCCAGAATCACACTTTTGGCACAATTCACTTTAGAAATTTTTATGGCAGTAATTCTTTTGTTTGGCAAAGATGCATTTTTATGTTTATTTTACATATGTTCTTTGTTACTCAATGTGGAACCAAATTATTGTCAAAATACCAGCCTTTCCATTGAAAATAATCTTCAGGAGACTCTTAAGTCTTAAGTAGGCTAACTTGTCTTGAAGGTAGTAATTAATCTAACTGAATATGTACAATCTCTGTATACTGTCATAGTCAAAGCATGGCAAAGACTTCTGGGTATTTGCATCATTCAGTTTGGAAAATGCATTCAGCGGGGTTAACTGTGATTTTTTTGTTCCTGAATTTATGTAATTTCCTCTTTTCTGTTATGTGAGTTTGTTTGTGTCTTTCGGCTTTTCCCGGTTAGGGGTCGCCACAGCAGAACTCCGGTCCGCTAATGCTTGGCAGTTGATTTTTACGTACCGGCTTTCCAGGCCTGACGCACAACCTTCAACGAAGGTACGCACATTCATGCATGTCTCCACGCAGAAGACGCTCTAGCTGAGAATCGAACCGGACAGCGTCTTACTGTGAGGCGACAACGCTACCGCAGCACCACCACTGAGCTATATACATTGCTCCCACTGCCAAAGTTAGAATTCATGGTATTTTCTCAATCATTTCCTCTTAAGTTAGGAAAGAATGGGATTTCCTCTGTGTCATTCCGATTGGATGAAAGGATTTTGTTCGGCTCTTCCACCAAAGTGAGAGCCAATGGCAATTTCTCAACTCATTTCCCACTTAACTTGGGAAGAATACAGGGTTATCTTCTATTTCCATTATTAAATTAGGCTTGCAAGCCCTTAGAAAAAGGATTAAGGTGAATAAATTAAGGTTTCCTTTAATCCTCTAGCATACAAAGACAATATCTCTTCTGTCCTTAGTTCTAGTGCATTTCTCCTATTGTGATATTACATACTATTAAATCTTACAACACATTTTGTAATTATAAATTAAATCTCAATAAGTCTTGCATTTTCTCCCTCCTGAATCCCAATTATTTTCAAGAGGCTTTGTACATCAAATCGTCTACTAAGACCCTCATCGTCTGAAATATTTAGGTATTTTCATTAATCATGATTCACAGTTGATGGAAAAGAAAGAAAGAAAGAAATTAGGAAAGAAAGAAATTAGGAAAGAAGGAAAGAAGGAAAGAAAGAAAGAAAGAAAGAAAGAAGGAAAGAAAGAAAGAAAGAAAGAAAGAAGAAAAGAAAGGAAGAAAGAAAGAAAGAAAGAAAGAAAGAAGGAAAGAAAGGAAGAAAGCAAGCAAGCAAGAAAGAAAAAAAGAAGGAAATAAATAAAGAAAGAAAGAAAGAAAGAAAGAAGGAAAGAAAGAAAGAAAGAAAGAAAGAAAGAAAGGAAAGAAAGAAGGAAAGAAAGAAAGAAGGAAAGAAAGAGAAAGAAAGAAAGAAAGAAGGAAAGAAAGAAAGAAAGAAAGAAAGAAAGAAAGAAAGAAAGAAAGAAAGAAAGAAAGAAAGAAGGAAAGAAAGGAAGAAAAAAGAAGAAAGAAAGAAAGAAAGAAGGAAAGAAAGGAAGAACGAAAGAAAGAAAGAAAGAAAGAAGGAAAGAAAGAAAGAAAGAAGGAAAGAAAGTAAGAAAGAAAGAAGGAAAGGAAGAAAGAAAGAAAGAAACAAAAGAAGGAAAGAAAGAAGGAAAGAAAGAAAGAAAGAAAGAAAGAAGGAAAGAAAGAAAGAAAGAAAGAAAGAAAGAAGGAAAGAAAAAGAAAGAAAGAATGAAAGAAAGAAAGAAAGAAAGAAAGAAAGAAAGAAATGGCAATATGAAAGAAAAACTCCCTTCTGACTTTAACAGATTGTTCAATATTTCTCTTTTGCTGCTTGACCACATGAATACCATAAGAATGAACATTTAAACTAATTTCTTATACTGTGTCCACACAGTTGCTATTCTGCTTAAATGAGAGAGAAAGAGGGGGAGAGAGAGGCTGATCCTCCCATTTAAACAAGTAAGTTAGACAGTTTATAAGGAAGAATGACAGCTTCAGAATTCATGGCAACAACTTTGGTTGTCTTAATCTAGATATATCTATACATATGTATTGATATTAATAGAAACGTACACGAACGCATACACATTTATTCTGTGCGCGCGTGTGTGTGTGTGTGTGTGTGTGTGTGTGTGTGTGTATATAAATATATATATATATATATATATATATATATATATATATATATACTATGCAACTTCTGATTTTGCTATGATGAGGAGTCATACATACGAAACTCTTAACTCCAGTTGACTGTATATGGAAAAAAAAAGATTAGCAGTGATGTTATTTTTCATATCACACCCAACCAAATACTTGGGAACTTGAAATTGATTAGCATAACAATTAAAATTTGTCTCATCTCTGCAACCTTCTCAGTTTTACCTGAAGATGGATATAAGTAAACCTTTTTTCAGAATCTCATATTTATGTTTAATACAGCATTAGAACTACTTGTTTGTTTTTCAATCTGATTTCATATAAATTATTTGTGCTTTTCTGTAGATGGGAAGTTATTACGTTTAGTCAAGATCCAATACTTTCTTGATTCATGAGCTGATATGTTTTTCTGTCTTTATCACTTAAACACTTGAAAAAATCCACAAACGTCTGAAAGCAAGGAAACCAAAGAACAAGGCAGAAGCCCTCACAGTCCTGAACGCAATTTATTAAAACAGAAAATCACAGCGTTTTCGCCACACACATATGGTGGCTTCTTCAGAGGATACAAAGGCAACCAAACACAAGCAGTTAAATACTGAAAGTTAATTGAAGTCAACTGCTATCAATTAACCACAAATTATGCAACAAGATGCCTGCATTAAACTGAAGAAGTAAAATGCAAAAAGCCTCAAGCATAGTTTAAATACATGCTAAACTGTTGATGTAATTAAAAGACTGTGACAATACAAAAAACACAATATTTTGACACAGTCAAACCCAGATAAAATTCAGTATATTTCCTAAGAAATAGAAATACACAAGAAAAAAGTGTCACAAAATCATATGTACATTTAAAAAGCAAAATGCTAAATAGTCATTCCCAAGTATACATTATTTTAAAAAGGGGAACGACATAATAAAACAAATGAATAACTTTTTACTGAAAATTAATATAAATTCCAAAGATGTAGACAACCCACATCTAAAGTGTGACCTTAAAAATTAAGTAAAAGTACTAAATGTGACTGTAACAACCTAAGCCAGACCTTGCTAGGTCAAATACCAACAAAAAGGTAGGAGACAGTGCCACCAAGTGGCTTGACACTGTACCCACACATAGTGTGTTAATGCAAAAAGGACTAAATCAAAAGTGTCAAGGCAAGTATGATTCTTAAAAAAGGGGACAACTATCTCATATACGATTTTAATTTGAGATAAGGTGCAATATTACAGCTTTCATTCAACCCCGGAGGGTAGAAAGCGTTAAGCTTGAGTTGCCAAAGCAATTCATTTGTCTCAAGTATAAGAGCACTAGGTCCACCACGAGGATGAACAGGGAGGTGGTCAATCCCCATGAAAGAGAAGGCATGCCCAGGAAAAGAACAGATATGCTTGGCAAGAGCATTATCAAGTCTCTTATTCCTGATGGCATATAAGTGCTGATACAATCTGTCTTTAAGCCTTCTGTCCGTCTTTCCGACGTAGAATGCTGGACAGCATGTGCAAAAAGCAATATAAACTACTGTTTTCGTATCACAGGAAATACGATGATGTATAAGATATTTCCTTCCTTCAATACAAAAACTACTACCTGTTTTAATATGTGAGCAGAAATTACAGAAGCCGCAGGCAAAAGAACCATTAATTCTAGCACTACAGGTGCCATAAGGAGTCTGTAACAATTCTTTGATGTTTCTACCTCTTCTAAACACTACAACAGGTCTTTCACCTAACTTCTCACCTACAGATGCATTACTGGTGATAAAAAAACAGTTTTTAAACAAAATGTTCTGTATTGCATACGAGTTCACCCCAAATGTGGAAATGAAACTACAAGTAGAGGCCCTATGAGAGGCAGGTTCAATAAGAGACGTGGCATCGGAAAAGTTGCCAGAGGCACTAGATCTACGGGCCGCCACAGTGCAAGGCAACTCTTCTTGAAGCAAGAGAGGTCTGTAAAACCCACTATTTCTTTTATTCAAGACCTCTTCTATTAGTTCAGACATAAGAGTAGCTGGATAGCCACGGTTGACAAAAAGATTTGTCAAAAATTGACATTCAACATTAAAGTCTGACAATTGACTACAAATTCTCACGGCCCTCACAAGCTGCCCTTTGACTATTGCTTTTCTAAGTTTAAAGGGGTGAGAACTGGTATAATGAAGGAAGGAATTCACGTATGTATCTTTCCTGTAAATTGTGGAAATTAACCTTCTTGTAATACCGTCCCTGGTCAGTTTTACATCAAGGTAATTCATACTGACACCATCAAACTGAAAAGTGAATTTAAGAAACGGTGTTGTACTATTGATGTAATCGACAAAACTCTGTGCTGTTAAATGATCACCCCTAAAAAGAATAAAAATGTCATCAAGGTAACGAGTGTAGTAGAAAAGTTTACCATTCCACTCTGAGTTGTTTAAAACAAAATTTCTTTCCCAATAGGACATAAAAAGGTTGGCTACGGCTGCCCCACATGGGGAGCCCATGGCGACCCCTCTTTTTTGAATGTAAATGTCTTTTTCAAACAGGAAGTAATTTGATGACAGAATGATGTTAAGCAACTCAGTAACATTATTAATGACATTAATAGGAGCCTGAAGCTCACGCAAAAGCAAGTCAATCCACTCAATGGCCTCCTGGTGTGGTATGGATGTATAAAGATCGACCACATCTATGGTCAAGAAGTTAACATCCATATCTAACTCAAGCCCATTTAGGTCAGAAAGAAAAGACCATGAATCTTTACAAATAGTAGGTACACTGTCAACGTACTGGTTCAGTAAAGTATCCACGAATTTTGAACAAGGGTAGGTGAGGGAAAGCCTACCATCTATCAGTGCCCTCATAAGTGACAGGGGTCTTGGCATGGAAAATGTCTATATATTTGTATGTCTCCTCATCTATTCTGCCGTTGGTGAAAAAATCCCTCAGATAACCCCTAATCCTACTGGCACTGATATTCATCTCGTTGACAGATGAGATTTCATATGAGTCAGAATCAAGGACCCTGTGCATTCTTTCTACATAGTCAGCCTGCTCAAAGATGGCCAAACCGCCACCTTTATCAGGCTTGATGATCCTGACCCCGACATTGCGAAGGTCACGTAATGCTTCAAGTTGGTCCTTTGAAATATTGAAGCGGCTAGTACCAACACAAGGCCGCTTCAATAAAAACCTGATGTCCAACTCACAGGCACTCTCAAACATTTTTAGGACCACATGGAGGGGCGGGTTGAAAGTACTAGGCAGTTTCAGCTTCGGGACCAGGGAGTCTGTGGAAAAATTAAACAGAAGTTTCAAGTTTAGTTTACGTACATAACATTTTAAATCCAATAACACCCTGGCCAAATCGCATTTGATAGAAGGTACAAAAGTATTACCCAAGGCTAACAGTTCGACAATTTCTGGTTCAAGGGTAAGTTGTGAAAAATTATAAATTGTAAAATCACCTTTCATATTCTTAACAACCTTAACAGGAGTGTTCAAAGTGTAGAGGGGGTTTGTGATTAGTTGTTCAAATTCGCATTCCCCCTGCGGCGACCCCTGTTGTTCCTGTTCCCTAAAAAATTATTGCTGGTATTTTGGGGTCCTTCATACCCAGCAGCAGGTATCGTTTCATTCGACCCCCTACTGGTATCCTGTCTATTTTTATTGCGGTTACTCCTACGTAAAGGTTGGTCATTTTGTGTTGGTACAACTTGACTGTCCACAAACCCAGGACCAGTTACTCTAACAGTCTCAGGTAACTCAGATGGATTAACCCCAAAACTACCCTCAATTTGTACACGTAAATTAGGGAAGGCCATATCTTTAGAATAGGATGACCTATCCCTGTGTAATTTTTTGGCTTTATTTGTTTTCAATTTGACCATGTAGGTGTCAATGCTGGAGAAAATCCGTGAATGATCATATTTTAATTGTGAAAAAGCATTATTCAACCTAATTTCCTCATCAAGCAAACATACCTCTTTAGTCAAATCAGATATACAAATATAATAGTGTTTAACTAACAACTCAAGAAGGTGTAAACCCTGCGACTGGAAAAGTGTCTTTAAGTCAATTAGGAAAGCATCGCTATTAATCAAGCCAGATGGTGCAAAATTACACCTAAGTCCCTTCGGAACAATGCCTTCACTTAGGCATTGTTTAAAGTAAGCAGTTTCCAGCTGCATTTTCCTGAGTTTAAGTGTTTTTGAATCCAAAAGTTTCAGTTTGTCTGCCAGGGAAACAGCAGCAATGGCAGAAGCAGAGCGGTCCTGCACCGGCGGTGCATCATTAAGAGGTTTAACAAAAAGTGAAAAGTCACCTGTATTGGCAATCCATTCGGATATAGTGGCTCCACCGATAAGTGCTTCGGTCCGTTCTGCGTTTTCCGGTCGTGTAAAAGGACGCTGGTTACCATTACTTTCAATAGGGAAAGCAGCATCAGGAGCAACGGCCCCAGAAGTTTGAATTGTAGGTGAAACAGCCCTAGGAGGTTGTGCGGCTGATATCAATGCCTGAGAATCAGGAACATTACAGTGCCCATTCATAGAAAGTCTCAGAATTGAAGGTTCACCATGTCGCGAAGATAAAGAGCTTTCAAATGCATTAAAGCGCTCATTGAGTGCATCAATTTTCTGCGACAGCGAAAACAGCAGGTTAGGCATACCAATAGTGTCCCCATTTGATGTATCTTGAATCACTTGGCTTGCTGGGCTCTCCATGTCAAAGGTTCCACAAAAAGAAAGATTTTAAGAATCATACTTGCCTTGACACTTTTGATTTAGTCCTTTTTGCATTAACACACTATGTGTGGGTACAGTGTCAAGCCACTTGGTGGCACTGTCTCCTACCTTTTTGTTGGTATTTGACCTAGCAAGGTCTGGCTTAGGTTGTTACAGTCACATTTAGTACTTTTACTTAATTTTTAAGGTCACACTTTAGATGTGGGTTGTCTACATCTTTGGAATTTATATTAATTTTCAGTAAAAAGTTATTCATTTGTTTTATTATGTCGTTCCCCTTTTTAAAATAATGTATACTTGGGAATGACTATTTAGCATTTTGCTTTTTAAATGTACATATGATTTTGTGACACTTTTTTCTTGTGTATTTCTATTTCTTAGGAAATATACTGAATTTTATCTGGGTTTGACTGTGTCAAAATATTGTGTTTTTTGTATTGTCACAGTCTTTTAATTACATCAACAGTTTAGCATGTATTTAAACTATGCTTGAGGCTTTTTGCATTTTACTTCTTCAGTTTAATGAAGGCATCTTGTTGCATAATTTGTGGTTAATTGATAGCAGTTGACTTCAATTAACTTTCAGTATTTAACTGCTTGTGTTTGGTTGCCTTTGTATCCTCTGAAGAAGCCACCATATGTGTGTGGCGAAAACGCTGTGATTTTCTGTTTTAATAAATTGCGTTCAGGACTGTGAGGGCTTCTGCCTTGTTCTTTGGTTTCCTTGCTTTCAGACGTCTTTATCACTTAAGGCATACTATAATTATTGCTATATTAAAATGAAATAGGCCAATTGTCTATCAAACTGGCTAAAAGATAAAAACATCAGATTTCAGTTTTGGATTTAAGTAGCTTGGTCTTTGTGAACCTATTTATCGTTGTGCCTATGAACTTAAATCAGATTTGTTTACTGTCTTAACATCTTCTCAAATCAATCTCATAATTGGTCTACAAAGTGGCAACCATCCTTTAAAGCAGTGTTGACTCCATGTCTGAAACAAACGTGATTAAAATTTGCACTTCAATCCCAAGCTCATAAGCATAATTTATATTGGTTGCAAATACTTATTATCCAAAATTTGGTCTGTAAGAGGTTGAGCCCGACCATAATGCTTTGGCTTTATATAATGTACAAAGTTGGTGGGCTATGTTTCGATCAGCTGACAACCTGATTTTAGTATGGGCATCAGTCATGTTATCATTATGACTTTGTCTGGACTACTCTTAAGATCATGGCGGCAACATACCATTCCAAGTCTGGAAAATGCATGCCTGAACTCAAAGCTGTTTCACCATCATCAAGTATGTCCCTTCTTTTATGCTAGGTTTCATTTTTTTATTAAAATCCCCTGATTGGGAGGGACAGAAAGCAGAAGCATAGGGGAGGGATACTAGCATTTTACTTTTGTCCCACAATCTGACTGTAGGGAAACAATTTTCTGTGTTAAATGAGATTTCTCAGTTCAGAGTTTATTGACACATAATTCAGCTGTCACAACACATTTTATCAATTGGCTTTAGAGTCAATTTGTATGTAACTCAATGGCAACAGATACTTGCGTTCAGTTTACTTACAGCACATGCTGCATGGCCAGGAGTTTAGTTCTGTGAGACTGGGAGACAGTGGGCTAAGGAAATTAATGTTTTACTCATTAGTTTTCCATGAGCATCTGCTGAAAAAGGGCTATTGTGTAGCTCAGACAGACTACTCCCGGTCAACAAATGTAAAATAAATAAATAAATAGTTGAGCCATTTCAGGGAGTGTATAGTTATGGTGATGCAGGCATAAAGGGGAGCTTGCCTCATGTAAAAACATTTTTTAGTGTTTGCTTACTTTTTTACTGTTACTATGTTTGATGTTTTTTCATAACTTTTTCTTGTCTATTGTATGTTATTCTGATTGGTGTCAAGGCTTTGATATGCATCCCAAGTTCTTGGTATGTATAACTTTATGACTTTTATTCAAGAATTAATGACTTGATGCCGTATGCACGTTTCTGGAATTGTTTACACTTTTTGTACAGTCTTCCATACACTGTCCCAACTTTTCATTTTTCAGTTATCTGAATTTTGGTTCTGCTGTCATCCTACTTGCCTTCTTTTTTTTCCAATTTACTGCTGACTTTGGATCCCCTAGTTTCCTCCTAAACTACTTTTCTTGGTGCCATCACCTTGGGGAACACCCTGATGTATCCCTTCATTAAAGGGTCCCAACCTTTGGGAGCTCCCAGTAAATCCCTCACACCTGGGAGAGAAGAGAAGAAGTTGACCTGGGATCATGATACTGCAGTCAAGCTGGTTGATCTACCAGCCTCATGTCTCACCCCTCTGTACCAACATCAGCACCAGGCATGAAGATGTGAACTATAAGTATGATTCACCTGTGGCCTTATAGGTGGCCATGTCTGCTCTGTCGTCATACTCCCCCTCCCCATGTTGTGTCATCTTTCTGAGTTCTGGCCTCTGCCAGAGCCCACTAGAGATATGCAGGTGTGTTTCTCCCCCAGGATATCCCTTTCTGAGTTCTGGCCTCTGCCAGAGCCCACTAGAGATATGCAGGCATGTTTCTCCCCAAGATACCCCTTTCTGAGTTCTGGCCTCTGCCAGAGCCCAATAGAGATATGCAGGCATGTTTCTCCCCAGGATACCCCTTTCTGAGTTCTGGCCTCTGCCAGAGCCCACTAGAGATATGCAGGCATGTTTCTCCCCAGGATACCCCTTTCTGAGTTCTGGCCTCTGCCAGAGCCCACTAGAGATATGCAGGCATGTTTCTCCCCAGGATACCCCTTTCTGAGTTCTGGCCTCTGCCAGAGCCCACTAGAGATATGCAGGCATATTTCTCCCCTGAGGATACCCATGCTTACCCTCCTTGCCAGCATTGTCAGACACCTGAAACATTAATCAAACTTGGGTCTCCTAGGTCATAGTCAGGGCTTTATCCCTCTGATTACCCTACTTATCTGTCAGAAGTGGCATATTAAACATAGAAAAAAAAAACAGCTTCATAAAGCAAACAGTAGTTTTGAAGTGCATAAATCGCTTTTCATTTAATAAAATCAAACTTCTTCAGATGCAAACATTCAAGGTACAAGTTTCATTTAAATAAAATACCAGAAAGTGCTTGCGCCTGTCAGCTCACATTCTGTGATGACATCAGCAACAATACTTAACCCTTCCTGTTCTACACACTATGAAAAAAATACTTTTTAAAACTAAAACAATGCTGACAACCATGAACAACGAAGATTGAAGCTATGGTTTAAAAATAAAGTATGCTGATAGGAATATTTTAAACAACAAGAACAAATAAATATATATATAATAATACAAATTCTGCCTTAATTCTCTTAGGTTCATAGGTTCTTAGGTAGGTACTAGGCTATCGGCCCAAGGGCTTACGCAAGCCTAGCCAACAAGGTTCCCTGGCTTACGCCACCCAAGCAAGTTATTTTCCTGTGCCACTGACGAGCAGACACACAGATGTGATCCCCAGGGTGTATTTCCTATTTCCCATCCACTCATCAAGATTTTTCTTGAAGAGTGCTAATGAAGAACTTTGCTTGACATAGATGGGTAGCCTGTTCTAGAGTATGGGAAGTCTCTGGGATAGGAATCCATCCCGACAGCATGTCCTGTTTATTGTGGTGACAAGGTTTAGGTCTCTAGAGCGTGTAGCTCTGAGAGATTGGGATTTCTTTAGGTGTAGTATGTCCAACAGCTCCGGGTTTGACATAGCTTTACATGTTAGGCAGAGATCACCTCTGAGTAGGCGACATGCTACGGAGTAAAGCTGGAGTTTTTTGAGGCGGTCAGTGTAGGGCATTTGCTTGAGTCCAGTAATCCTCTTTGTGAGGTACTTCTGTGGCCTTTCCAGCTGCTGCAGATGTCTTGTGAGGTACATTCCAAAAGGGGCGCTGTACTCTATAATGGGTCTAATGAGTGATGAGTAGAGGGTAACGATGACCTCTTTTTTCCTGGATGAGAACCCTTTTATGATGAGGTGTGCCACGTAGAAGGACTTCCTGACTACTGTGGCAATGTGACTATCAAAGGAGAGACTACTGTCCACCTGGGTCCCAAGATCTCTTATCACGCATTCGGTGTTAAGATTGCTGCCTATGTGGTAGTTCATGGGTACAGAGCTTTTACCAAAGGGGATGATACTGCACTTTTTGGCATTGAACTTGAGGCCATGGCTCTGACACCAGGCATCTGTCTCAGAGAGACCGTTCTGTAGGATGTTCACATCATTTGGGGACTTGACTATGGCTCCTAGTTTGCAGTCATCTGCAAACTTCATTAGCCAGTGGCCTTCTGTGTTAGCCTGCACTTCAGAGAAGTAGATACCAAACGAGCGGTCCCAGGACAGAACCCTGTGGTACTTCACTTGTCACTGGTTTAAGGTCAGATTTGGAGTCTGCAACTTTTACAGTGTGGGTTCTGTCAGTGAGCCAGTTGGCAACCCATCTTGTGACGTAGGGATTTATGCCTAGTTTATTGAGTTTAGCTATAATTCCAGAATGGAGGATGGTGTTGAAAGCCTTGGTGAGGTCAAGATAGGCTGTGTGAACCACTTTACCCTCATCTACGGCTTTCGTGACTGCCTCAAAGAAGTCGATCAGGTTCAGGAGGCATGATCTGCCTTTCACAAACCCGAACTGGGTGGGATCCAGAGTTTGGAGGTTACCAATGTCTTTGTTTATAAGTTCCATGATGATACGTTCCATGGCTTTGCATAACAGGCTCATCAGGCTAATAGGTCTATAGTTCCCGGGATCAGTGGTGGCTCCCCCTTTGTGGAGTGGGATAACTGTTGCTGTGCGCCATTCAGTGGGCACAAAGCCTGATGCGAGGCTATTATTGAACATGGTGCTTAAGTGGGGAGCCAGTTCTTTCTGAAGTTCGTGTAAAACGCAGCCTGGGATGTTGTCCAGTCCTATGGATGCTGTGCTTTTGGCTTTAGAGAGTGCAGCTTTCACCTGCGTAGTTGTGATTACAGGGACTCTGCATTCTTCCTGTATAGATATGGGCCCTTTAGGGGGTGGGGGTAAAGTTAGCACTGAACCTATCTGCCAGGATGTTGGCAATATCAGTTGGTTCTGTAATTTTCATGCCTTTGTGCTGTAACTCAGAGCAGATCTGGGTGTTGCCATTGAGATTCTTGACATAGCTATAGAATGCTTTGTGGTTGTCCTTGGAATTAGTGGCAATTTTATTTTCATAGCTAGCTTTGGAGGATCTTATAAGGGATCTCAGCTTCTTACTGAGGCTGACCAGGGAGCCCCTCCACTCATGGGATTTTACTCTCTTTTGCAACAGTTTCTTCCTTCTGGTGTACAGTTTGTATGGCAGGGGACCACCAGATTGGCTTCCTTTTTTTGGAGGATAGCATATTGGTTCTGTTTGGGATAGCACAATCCATGCACTCATGTAAGTGCTTATAGAGCGTATTTGTGTAGGATTCAGCAGTTGTAACTGTATTGTCCATCTGCACGGGTGTCATGAAGTTTACTACTTCTGTCTTAAGAAGCATGAAGTTGGCTTTGGAGAAATTTCTTACTGTGGTTTCATTAATGGGGGGTGGGGGTGGGATGTGGATATCAAGGGTGATTAGCTTATGGTCGGATCGGACCAACGAGGAGTTGACTTCAGGTGTGGAACACCGGTCACTCATGTTGGTAATGACTAGGTCTAGGATATTGTTGCCTCTGGTGGGGGTGTGGATAAGTTGATCTAGGGCATTGGAGTTTATGAATTCCAGAAAGCGTTGCACTAAGGAGTTAGTACATGAGTAGTTTTCCCAGTTAATGGTGTGGTAGTTGAAGTCGCCCATTATTAGGGTGTTTGGTTGAACCCTAATATTTTCTAGTACATCAAGAAAAGAGGAGTGGGAATCCTGGGGCATGGTGGGGGATCTGTAGCAAGCTACAATTTGGATTGCAGTTTTGCCAAGAATTAGTTGCGCTTGGATAACCTCAGATGCATTATGCTGAGCAACTAGCCTGGAGGTGTGGATATCCTTAATGAATATGGACACACCCCCACCTTTGGTGTTTCGGTCCAGGTTAGATGGCCGAAAAGTGTGGTATGAGTTACAGCCTGGTAGTGCAGGGGTGCTCTCTGGAGCCTTGAACCAGGTCTCAGTCACTGCACAGATATTGATGTTCTCCATTTTAAGGAGTGCCTCGAGTGAGTGCATTTTGAAATTTAGACTTCTAGCATTGAGTGGCATTACCCTCAGTTTTTGCTTGCCTGTTTCTGTTATGGTGGTGAATTTGTTACTTGAACCCTGCCTAAAAAAGGCACTATAGGGGCAGCAAGAGCCTTAGCCAGTATCCAGGATCCTAGGGGCGACAGGTGTAGGCCATCTGTGGCAAAGCATCATGGTCTGTCGACCATGTCATCCCAAGCAGACAGATACTGGATCCCTTTTGAATGACACCAGAAGCTTAGCCAATTGTTGAAATCAATCATTTTGTCCTTGTACTGTGGTATCATTCTGGGCGATGGCAGAATGCTACTCAGGGCTAGAGTTATACCTGCCTGGGCTACAAGATCGCAGAGCTCTTCCATGTCTCTTTTCATGTAGTCCAGGGAGGTACGTCTCAGGTCATTCACACCAACATGGACAATGACAGAGTCATATTTGTACTTGTTGTGGAGTGACCTGAGTGTGTGGGTTATGTGGCGGATCCTGGCACCCGACAGGCAGCTGACAGTAACCTTCTCCTTGTTTAGCCTGGTGAGTGGGACATCAGTGTGCCTGACTATAGAGTCACCTATGACTAGTGTGGTGGGTATGTTGTTTTGCCTTATTGGCTGTGTTTGAGTGGCACACTGAATCTGTGGGCTATGTGTCATTTGGGTTGTGTTGGGGGATGGAGGTTGCTTGTGTTTCTGCTTTGGAGGTCTCTGTTGCTTAGGCAGATTATTATTGAGAGCCTCCGAAAATGTTTTTGAGTTTCTATGTGTGGATTTTGGTGGTGTAGATGTAGTGAGACTATGTGATGAGTGTGGTGTGGTGCAAATGTTTACCTTCTCCTCAAGACTGTCAGGTTCAGTCTTGGTTGGTGAGAGCTTTACCTCCAGTTTGGCTAGATAAGTGCATCTCTCACAGGTTGTAGTGTTGGGTGGTAGGAGGAGAGGGTTGACTGTGTACATGAGGCAATTTCCTCATTGCCTCAAGATGCCCAGATTCATCAGATAGACAGGGGAGAACACTGGCAGCTGACCCTTGGACATGCCCCTGAATAAAAAACTATTTTCCTCTAGATAAGTGAGGAAAGTGAGTACAAGAGCTGTTTTTCTCAACGCCAGTGAGAAAAGTAAGTACAAAAACAGTTTTCCTTTAGGAAATGAGGAAGATTGAGTGCTATAGTAATTAGTAGCTTATTTAGTGCTTACAAGTTCTGAACAAGTGCTTGAGTATGAATAAGCAAACTTAAGTGCTAAAACTAAGAATCTGTATCTGCACTAGATGAGTTACAGGACAGAAACAAGTGCAAACGCAGGCTTTCAAATCAGAAAGTTGAGAGAGATGGAAGATTGCCCAAATGGCCAATAATTACAAATTCTGGGCCAGAGCCACTCCTTATGTGGTAGACAGGTTACCTAATGCTTACCACTCCCACTGATAAGCTAGAAGACTTCCCTCCAACACAGAAAGGCTTGGGGGGCTCAGAAGCTTACAAACAGTCATGGATACAGCAAATCTGCATCTGGAACACTAGTTACAGGAAAGGTAGGAAATAGGCTTACAGTTTTTTTTTTTTTTACAGAAAAGTAGCAAAAACAGTAGTAAAAACAATTCACATGCAGTGCAAGCTAGCACACTTGAGTATGTAGCAATATTAGACCACACACAGTTTGAAAAATGCAATTAAATTAAAAAGGACTAAAAGCAAGTGCAGAAAGGGTTTATTAGGTAGAATGCGGTAAAGAGATGGGACTGGGGGAGTGTCCTAGATCAAATCTACAGTGGGGCGGGCACTGCAAAAGCCACCAAATTTAAACTACAAACCAAAAACAGGGAGGGGGGGGGTGGAGAAGACAGTTTCAGCAGAGATTTGAGCAACCACTAATAGTATAAACTATAAAACCAAAAAAATATACTCAGCTCTGTATATTTGCAGATCAGACTCTCAGAACAGTGAGACAACAGATATCTAAGCAACAATTAAACTCTATAATAAAGAAAACTATACCCAGCTCTGTATATTTGCAGATAGTCTTGTAAGGCTGTCTCTCAGAACACAGATTCCAATTTAAACGCAGGCTGTTATTAACAGGTCAAATTAAGGGAACCTTGAGTTAGGTAACACACAAGCTATAAAAACCAGTTATATCAGCTGAAGATAAGGCAGAAAATGGGGGTGGGGGTGGGAAGACAGTTTCAGCAGAGATTTGAGCAACCACTAATAGTATAAACTATAAAACCAAAAAAATATACTCAGCTCTGTATATTTGCAGATCAGACTCTCAGAACAGTGAGACAACAGATATCTAAGCAACAATTAAACTATATAATAAAGAAAACTATACTCAGCTCTGTATATTTGCAAATAGTCTTGTAAGGCTGTCTCTCAGAACACAGGTTCCAATTTAAAATCTTTAAGGTCATAGTTAGATTGTGTATCTTTTTATATATTTTTATATTATTTTTATATAATGAATGCCATATTGTAAAATTAAGTGAATGGGATAGCATCATATGAATGCTATAGATTTAGTAATATGGTCATCATAGCTAGTTAAAATGATGTACTAACATCAAGTTAATTTCTTGCATGGTAATTCTAGTCATTGTTAATGGTGCCTAAATTTATTTCTCGAACTGCCAGCTGAGTTATATATTTTATGGGCTAGGTGATTAGCTATGAACCAGTATGAAATGTTGTAGTAAAAAAAAGCTTGTAGTGTAGACTTTCAGCAGTGTAATAGTAATTCCTTATAGATAACATTATTATTTCATATATTTATTTGTTCTTCTTGTTTAAAGTATACCTATCAGCAAACTTTATTTTTAAACCATAGCTTCAATATCCTTTGTTCATGGCTGTCAGCATTGTTTTAGTTTTAAACAGTATTTTTTCATAGTGTGTAGAACAGGAAGGGTTAACTATTGTTGCTGATGTTATCACAGCATGTGAGCTGACAGGCTCAAGCACTTCCTGGTATTTTATTTAACTGAAACTTATACCTTGAATGTTTACATCTGAAAAAGTTTGGTTTTATTAAACGGAAAGTGCATTATGCACTTCAAAACTACTGGTTGCTCTCTGAAGCCATTTTTTCTATTTTAGTAGTTTATTTTGTGTTTTTTCAGCATATTAAACATGCCAGAGATAGATTTTCTATGGGGTGTGTGTGTGTGTGTGTGTGTGTGTGTGTGTGTGTGTGTGTGTGTGTGTGTGTGTGTGTGTGTGTGTGCATCTGTGTGTGTGTGCATCTGTGTGTATCTGCTACTTCATTTTATCTTCTGACTACCAGGAAATGCTTCTGTGTCCCAGTGAATTAGATTATGTGGGTAATAAGAGAAAAAAAAATTAAAACAAAATAAAGTACTGGCATGGCTGTCTGACATTTGATGTCAAAGTGAAGTTAAATGTTTGGAATTTATTGGTCCGTTGGCAGGTTTAATTCATAACAAGGAATTTCTTAGATGAAGATCTGGTGACCAAGGAACCTTTTAGTAGTTGTCGCTGTTGCGACAGTATATTTCCATGAGTCATTTTCCAATGCTATATCTTTTAAACTCCTGATAAGTTAAGAGGATGAGTACAAAATCAGGATGCAGGAATTAGAAAGTAAAGTTAATGAATTCTGCATAAGTTAAATAATGTAAAATTTTTCCATTGGTGAGTTGCTGATTTATTTTCTATATGGGAATCCTGGCTGGTTTTGAAAAATGAGATTCTGCATCTTTGATTTAGAATTGTTTTTTCATAAGATGCCGTAAAGATTTTCTGAGGTACTCCTTCAATAACAGGTGTTTCGGTTGTCGGAGTATTTCATGGTCTAAGTGTCTCTTTACATTTATAAAGCCATACCTGTTGCTGTGATTCACTTCCCTAATACCCAGTGCCAATTTTTGGGGATTTGCTCAAATGTATCTCACATGCTATAATCTGCAATGATCTGTCCATATGTCAGGTCCCCATATGTGAAGTATATATAATATAACCAGTGTCCAGGCCCCTCTATGTTCATTTTGTGGCTAACTTTTCCTCTCCTCACCTTGTAATTCTTTCACTACATAGCTGGTCTGTTTTTGGATGCAAACCTCTTTCCACCTTTACAATTCCAAGATCCAGGCACCGCATTTTCTCAGCCTCCTAGCTCATATAGTCCATATCTCTGTTATGACTGAAATGTCTATACCTCTGTTTATAAACACCATGTGGAATAGTCATTTTATTACTTAAAGTATATCACTGTTCTTTTATTCCTTCTTTCTTTCTTTCTCCCCAATATGACTCCACATCCTCAAATATCCTTTCTCCACTTATACTCCTCCTTCTCACATAATTATGATTTTTTTTCTTTCCTTCTACTTAATGCATTTGAAAATGCCCACAGTTTTAACATACCCATTCATTCCCTGTTTTATTGACTATTTACTTGCCATATGCAAGTGTAGGTGGGTTTAGAATACAATCCATTATCCCCCAATGCATTCTTCATCCTCCTGTCTCCCTGAAACATTGATCACTATACCCAACATTCAGTGTTTTGCTTTGCATTTCTGAATTATGTCTGTTCATGGCACTGCTAGTATCTTAGAAAAAGTTATCAAACTGCTAACTTTACAGCATAGCTGCAACAGTTCCTATTTTACAGAGTTTTACAGCAGTTCTGTAAAAGCATTAAAAAGTGTCTGATCTCAGTTCTTGAAAGAGTCTACTTCATCATAGTACTGCTTGTAACCTAGTCCAGACATTATCCTTTTTGTCAGCAGTAAAGCATATAGCGGATGTTGCACACAAGAAATACTGGATGTGCATAAATTCAGAACTTTCATGGGGTAAATTGACATGGCACTGTAAAAAAGGAATGATTTATTTTATATACAGACAGTCTGCTGGCATTTGGACAGGACATAATTGTCTTATACCAATAGGTTCATAGGTTCATAGGTTCATAGGTTCATACTAGGCTATCTGCCCGAGGGCATTTACAAGCCTAGCCCATAGTTTTGTGGCTTACGCCACCCCTTTAGTATGGGGAACTATACCCATTATTTTGCTGTGCCTCTGTTGAGCAGTGACACTGAGGTAATCCCTGGGGTATATCTGCGATCTCCCATCCATTGGTCAAGATTTCTCTTGAACAAGGCCAGCGAGGTGCTCTGCCTCACATATACCGGGATTTTATTCCACAGCATAGGGAGTCTTTGGGTGATGAATCTATCCCTCCAGCACGTCCTATTAATAGCCGTGTCGAGGTTTAAGTCTCCGCCCTTGTGGCTCTGATGGATCTAGATTTTTGAGGTGAAGCATATTCATCAAATCTGGGTTTGACATGGCCTTGTATGTTAGGCAAAGGTCACCTCTGAGCAAGCGGTGGCGACTGAATAGAGCTGGAGTTCTTTCAGTCGGGCAGCATAGGACAGATGTTTGAGACCCTTTATCCTTTTGGTGAGGAACTTTTGTGGCCTCTCCAGCTGCTGCAAGTGTCGGGTCAGATACATTCCGAATGGGGCATTGTACTCAATCATTGGTCTGATGAGTGATGAGTATAGGGAGACTATGACCTCCTTGATCTAGATGAGAATCCCTTCATGATAAGGTGGGCAATGTAGAAGGTCTTCCTAACTACTTTAGCTACATGGGTGTCGAATGACAGACTACTATCAACCTGGGTCCCCAGGTCCCTGATAACTTCTTCTGTACTCAGTGGATTGCCACCTATTTGGTAGCTAGGGGTAACCTTGTTTTTCCCGAAGGGTATGACTATGCATTTTTGGCATTTAACTTTAGGCCATGGCTCTGGCACCAGTTATCCGCTTTCTGTGAGACCCTTCTGAAGGATATCTGTGTCAGATGTGTTTTCTACTATGGCGCCCAGTTTGCAGTCATCTGCAAACTTTGTCAGCCATAACCCTCCTGTGTTTGCTTGTACTGGAAAAGTAGATGCCAAACAAGAGTGGGCCCAGGACTGAGCCCTGTGGTACACCACTTGTGACAGGCTTTGAGTCTGACATGGCGCCAGCAACTCTGACCCTGTGGGTTCTGTCACTCAGCCAGTTTGCAACCCATCTTGTGATGTATGGGTTAACATTTAAGCTGATGAGTTTTTCAATGATACCCGAGTGGGGTATTGTATCAAAGGCCTCGCCAGATCGAGGTAGGCTGTATGGACTGCCTTTCCCTCATCAATGGCTTTGGTGACTGTTTCAAAAAGTCAACCAAGTTTAGAAGGCATGATCTGCCTTTGACAAAGCCAAACTGGGATGGATCCAAAGTCTGCAAATTCCCTATGTCTTTATTTATGAGGTCCATTATGATCCTCTCCATGGCTTTGCAGATAAGGCTTGTCAAGCTAATGGGCGGTAATTTCCAGGGTCGGTGGAGGCACCGCCTTTGTGAAGTGGGACCACAGTTGCAGTGCGCCACTCCTGGATGCGTATCCAGAGGTAAGACTATGATTAAACAGCTGTCCTAGCTGTGGGTTTAATTCCTCGTTGAGTTCGTGGAGCACACAGCCGGGGACACCATCAGGTCCCATGGATGCTGTGTTTTTGCTTTGGAGAGAGCAGTTCTCACTTGGGCATTGGAGATGTTTGGGGGCTGCAATCGCTTGGTATAGATATCTCTCCTTTGGGGAGGGGAGAAGTTTGCACTGAACCTGTCAGCCAGTATGTTGGCAATGTCTGTAGGATCAGTAATCTTCACATCATTTTGAACTAGTTCTGAGCATATCTGGGAGTTTCCTCCCAGGTTTCTAACATAGCTAAAGAAGGCCTTATGATTGTCTTTTGAGTCTTTAGCTATTTTTCTCTCAAAATTTGCTTTGGATGATTTTATGAGAGCTCTTAGCTTTTACTTATAGTGATCAAGGGTGTCTTACCTTTTAAGGATTTTGCTCTATCTTGTAGTAGCTTCCTCCTTTTGTTGTAGAGTTTGTTTATGGCTGGGGTCCACCAGAGTGGACGCTTGCCTTTGGTACAAAGAGTCTTTGTTTTGCTTGGGATTGCCTTATCCATGCAGTCCTGCAGGTGCTGGTAGAAGGCATTTGTAAGTGATTCAGCGGCTTGAGTACTGTTTTCCGTCGGCTCGGGGGCCTTAAAGGAGACCACACTAGTCTTTAGAAGTGTGAAGTCGGCTTTCGAGAAGTTCTTTACTGTGGTCTTTTATTTCAGGTGCCGGTGGGATGAGGACCTCCAGCGAGATTAGTTTGTGATCTGATCTCACCACTGAGGGGTATACTTCCGGTGTTGAACATTGTGCTCCCATGTTCGTGATGATG